>NC_058043.1:18479666-18669666 GCF_020085105.1 Siniperca chuatsi
TTTTCTTCCATTTTCTGCCTAGCACCTACGAATACATAGTGATTATTAATGAGAGACGAAAATCTAATTCAGAAAAAGCTTAGTGTTTTTGGTAAATATTAAAATGCTTTAAAAGTCCTATATGATTTAATTTAAATAAAGTAGAGATCACCTGACTCTTGCACATTGTTTTTCTCTCTGGTTTGTTTTTTGTGGTAGACTTGCTGAAGTGCACTGACGGCTTCACACATGTTTGTACTGTTATATAGGAGGGTTTGATTGCATAAATACAGTCCTACAGTACTTTCCACAAAATTGCACTGTTGTGCTTAAAAGGAGTTAGTTGACAGTTTTACACCATTAAAGTTAACAGTATGGATGTTATGGCGGTGGACCGTTTCGATCATGGAGGCTGGAGAGTGAGCAGGATTTTACTGGAGCAGACAGTTTCACATCCTCAACCAGGAAGAAAGGAACATACTTATGAAAGAAGCTGCTGTGGTGTTTGGTTGCAGACAATAAATGTAATACACCTAGATGTCAATTGCCCATGGGTTGAAGTGACTAAAGTAAGTACAGTGTAATATGCTCCTTATGTGAAGCAATCAGTTCCCTAGTAGTTTAGGTGAAAAGGTAACATATCCCTGAAACTGCACAGGTTTTAGGTTTCAAAGTGAGACTATGTAACTTTAGCTGAACAGCAGCCATTGTGGCCACAAGTGACACATGAGGGATAGTGGTAAATGCTAAAATGTAGTGGAATCATAGAACAGTCAGAATGTCAGTGAATTGAACCAATAATGTTAGTTACAAAGCAATATCTATCTAAAATTACAACATTAGCAACCGTAAGCTACTGCTCATACTATACCAAGTAAGGCTCAAGCAGCAAAGTGTATTAAATTAAGAATGGATGTGTTTTACTGCTTATGACTTAAACTTTTCATTTGTAAGAGAAAGAATGAGTTGTTTATTCTTTCAAAAGTTACTTAGTCTCACTTTAAGCACTCACTTTTGATATTCCTGGCCTTTTTAATAATTTGTATTATTATATTTGGTATAATAATTATTCAGTTTTCTGCAGACTGCACAGAAATAGGTCAACCTAACCACAAGTTCCTACTGGAGACATGTCTTTAAAACTGTCTGACAGCACCACCTAGTGGACACTTGAAGTGTATGGCATTAATTGTTTGCCAAAAAATACTTTTTTTTTTTTTTTTTTTTTTTTACACATCCCACTGATTTACTTGGTCCATCTCATTCAGCTCAATTTTGCCTCCAGTAATGCTTGGTTTTTCTCTAACGAAACTGTGCCTATTTGACTACCGGTTTGACTACCTAATCAGTAATTAATGTAAAACACCATGACAAGGACATAACACTCTACTGTAAATCTAGTCACCAGCAGATTTTCTAGATGCAGAACTGAATGTTATATTTCCCTTTACCTGCAGTTGAGCTGGACTTTGATGAATAAAGAATTGTTGTCAATACGTTGACAGGTTAGTGGTGTCCATGCCTACCTCAGTGGTCTCAGATGCCTCCAGGCTATGACATAAAGAGAGTAAAAGACCATCTGAAGAGAAGAAATGACAAGGACAGACAATGGACAGTGTGTTATGGAGACCAATATTTATTGTCCTTTCATTATTAATTACAATATCTATCTCAGGACAAGAGTGGACATCGAGACAGATTTAAAGTATTTACTAAGATGCAGTTACAGTATGCTTCAACTTGTCTTATGTCTGGATGTCAGGAGCATATAAAGTAGGTGTCCATATCACACAGATAAGAGGGCTAATTAATGATGCTTGTATTAGCTTAATGACTCCCAGTGCACTGTTCCTCCCCTAGACTCATCCTGCCAATCTTCTCCAGATGCCCTCCAGAATACTAATACTCACTACTGAGACAGATTGGGAACAAGTGACAAGTGAGTGGTGAACTACATAGAACTCCAAAGACATACAACAGGGAAACTACAACATTACATTCTTTCTATGTATTTAGTGAGAGATTAAAGAAAGGGTGTCATTGAGGACTCGGTCTGAGGACAATACGATGTAAATGATGGTGAGCTTGGACTGGAACTTCTGCAAGCAACAATACAACTCTGTTGAGTACAAAATCACTGCTAGGAAAAAAAAAACGCAAAATCAGGTAACATGTCATATTACTGGCCAACTGGAGTAAAGGTTTCCACTGCGGTGGTTAATTTATGTTGGCTGCTCTTGGCTGTTGTGCTCACCAGAACATTAAATATACGTGAGAGTGATTGTTGAGGTGCTCTGGTGGTTAAGACACATGTCATATACTGTGACTACGACATCCCAATATACAAATCTATGTAGAGATAGTAAGTGTAAGACTTGCTCACTTGTGACATCCGGTCTTCCAATCTCACTAGTAGGTTTTGCAGTTGATTAGGTGCATGTGCACTGACGTGTCCTCTAAACTGAAGAAAAGACATTAAGTTAGTTTTGTGTGTTAAAAATACAATCACGATGTGCTATGGGTGCACCAGCTTTGAAGTTACAGTAAAACCTGACCCGCTGACAACCAGTGGTAAGATCATTAAAATCGGTTATCTTGCTTTAATATGGAGGCGAGGTTTAGGTGAGGTTGCTCAGAAACTCGGGACATTTAACTCTGCTTTTCAGCCAGTTCAATTTAACTTGCCACTGGTATGCTTCAACTGGAATCTGTCTCCCAGTGTACTTCACTGTGAACTGTGTTATTGATATGCCCAACATTACCAAGACAAAATTCTGCTCATTTCAACTTTAACTTTGCTTGCAGGCAGGCATTAGTACACAGGTGACAGGAATGCACTGATGATAATGAATAGCAACACTCAATAGTCAAGGACATAAAAGCAATGTACAGTATATATAACAAATGAAATAGAATATTTAAACAATAAAATTAAAGAAATACACCTATAAAAACAGCAGAAGATCAAGCCAAAAATAGAAACACTTCTACCATCCTTTATAGAAAAACTGCACTTGATTTGATTGAATCCAGTTTCCTAAACCCTTCAGCAGTACTTTCTCTAGAGGGCACTGCAGTTCTACACTTGAAAGACTACCTGTCCCACTCCATCATCCAGCCTCTCAGAGGCACAAAACGTTTGGTTTAAAACCCCAGAAGTGCAACATTTCAGTGTTTGTGTGCCCGACAGTAAAAGAAAACGTTCTCTTATGTTCTGTTGTGTTCAATTTGGTAAAACTTTCTAAGTGAAGGTACATTTCTTAAAGCTTACAAAGGGTTTGCTGCACACGTGGTTTGACGCATCAAATTAAGCCATCTTTGAAGCAGACATTTTATGTTGAAATGTGTTGAGCCATGGCTACAATAAATATCCATGGAAATGAATGATTCTCACCCAAAGCCAGAAATGAGAGACTCAGTGAATGACATACAAACATAAAATCTGGTGCTTCAAAACTACATCCTGACAATTTTGGACCTATAAGTACCTATCTGGAGCTGAACACAACAGAACAAAATACTAAGAATGGACAAAACTAGACTTAGTGACGTAGGAGTGTGTTTTATGCCTCAGGTTACCTGAGTTCTCAGCCTGGATGACCATCACCACTGCAATATTTATGACTATAATGTCAAGATAAAAAAACATCAGCATGATTATAATTTCAAGTATTCAAGTAAAAGAAGGAGAGTAAACTACTCATCAGTGACCTGAATGGGCATGGATTGTGTTGAAGTCGTATAATAATTATATCTATTAGACATATGGAGAAGCAGGGATGCTCAGAACAAAGGTCAGCCTGTGTTGCAATAATCACAATTTCATTAGCAGCCCTGTGTAATGACTTAATGCACAGTGTAGAGGGGCTTTTGGAGGCACCATCCTTAATGGTGCATGTTTTTTTCAGAAACATAATGTTTGTATAAGTGAAAGCCGGGAGTTCTCAGGGACCTGCACTCTGTCAAATGACTCTATTCATACTCTAATGTTAGTCTGTACTATAGCTTATACTGTATATTGAAGCTTTATATGAAAATATGTGCACGGATGTGAGCATTTGACAGAGAATTCAATAGAGAAAAGCTAAATTACATATTTTCTCTATTAAAGTGCTTAAAATCCCCCTAAAAGAGTCAAATGAGAGCAGAGTGTGATAGCGGTGAATTAGTTTATAGATGAACCTAAGACTGGGAGACTTTAAATGGGATCAAGTCAATCATACTATCATGATGTCAAAGGTTGTATTATGCCTTACACATGTGTTAGGGTCAAGTTGGTTAAGCAGGTTAGGACATGCTGCATGTACCTGTATGCTAATGTTGGACTTGCTGTGGAGACACATCTGCACTTCAACAGCAGGCCATCAGATCTGGATTTACCCCCCAACAGTAATGAACAGATGCATTCCTCTCAGACCATCAGATTTGCATGAACATCCATTCAATGAATAGTGTGAATGGAAGGTTGAGTGCCAAATGACTGTTGGGGCTACAGGCTCAATGCCCATAATTATGTTGCAGATTATCACATTTACATTTAGGTATTTTGTTTACACTCTGATTCAGTGATTCACTGTGAGACACCTGTAGCACACGCTTTTATTAAACTGATAAAATTACATGCAGCCAAAAAAAGGAGCACAAAGGTTTGGATTTCTTTTCAACGTGGCTTTAAAACAGTCAAAGTTTAAATCAGTGCTAGGAAATTAAAAACATATCTTGCCTGCATTTTCACAAGGTTTAATTAAACACACAAATCCATCTTAATTGAGCTGGAAACAATTAGTTTTATTATTCAGTATTCAAAATCGATTGACTGAAAAATTCACTGATTCCGGCTTCTCAAATGTGAATATTTGATGCCTTTCTATGATAGAAAATGTTGCAGGCTAAACAAAAGTACAGTTCCCCAAAGCTCAAGGTGACATCTTCAAATAGCTTGTCTTGCTGACCAACAATCCAAAGATATTCAGTTTGCTGACGTCTCGCAGACCAAATGATTCATCGAGAAAGTAATCTGCAGATTTACAACGAAGAGAGATCATAGTGCAATAAAATTCATGGACAGAGACACACGATGACAAAGATTTAAGCTTCAAGACACAAAACAAAGTCAAAGGGACCTCAGAAACTCATTTCATGATCTGTTAACTATTTCCATAAATTGCACTACTTTATATTCATTGCACTGCTGTTCTGCCCAGTCTAATTCATTATTGTACATATCCATCAGTACACTTCTGTTTATAGAAATGTCATCTGTATATAATGTCCATAGTACCACTCTATCCTGCATTTATGTACATACTTTATATCCTGCACTTGCTTATTGCACTTCTGGTTAGACATGACAATAAAGTTTAATCTAATCGAATCTAATGATCTTTAACTGGAATCTTTCACCCAAATTCACCAAAATACAGGAACTGAAATGAATTTAAAGTCAAAGATATCCTGTGAGAATTTTTTTTAATACACAAGACTGTTCCTGATGGTCTCCTGCAATTATACTGAGCTAATTTCCAGCATCACTTGAGTGAATCAAGTTGAGAGTGAGGAGGGAACTAGGCTAGTCATTAGGCTATTCCCCACCTTTAGACAAACAGCTGAGCTATTCTAATAAAGAAAATATATTTTTTTAAATCCTGTGGTAGTCTAAGGTCTAATTTATAAAGGGTTTTTTTCCCCTTTGCTTCTTTTGCAGTTGTGCTTGCCTGCACGCAGAGGTGGGTTTTGCAAATGAGGTCTGTGAGCTTCCTGCGCTCTGATTGGCTCATTCAGAACGCGGAGCTGTAAAAGGAGGCGAATAGCGCTGAACGTTTCAATTTGCACATCTGTCTGTGTTCAAGCGGCCGGAGTCAGGACCTGCTCCCTACTGGTGACACTGCAGCCGCAACACCTCTCAAGGAAGCGGGACATTTTTCCTCTTAATGAGACAAATTATATCCTTCGGACGGAGGCTGCCACATCAGAAGTGAGTGTATGCTTTTACACGCTGTTGTGATTTCTTATAGAGTGATTAGGCCTATGTGTGTGTGTGTGTGTTCTTGTTTCAAAACTGCTCCATCATTTTTCTTGCAGGATCTGAGTTTTACAGATGAGAGGAACAGAGATGGTGAGTTCGTTTTCTCTATTTTATACTTACTATGCCTTGAACAAAACTATTTTATTTTAGACTGGGGTTATAATTATTTGCTCATCTCGGACGATATTACAAAGAAAATGAAAAGTAGCCTAAACTATATCTAGTATAATCTGAATAGCAGATCTGTCCGATAGTCCTCCACCATATGGAGAAAACATCTGCCAGTGCAGCACCGCAGCAGACGGCTGAACGGCCAGTGATGCTCAGATGCCTCCAAAGTGTGAATTCATGAGTTTGTACAAAACAGCATTGTTGGAGTTGATAATGGCAGTTGATTCTTTTCCCAAAGTTATGCAGCATATGGAGATGTGTGACTGTTTAACGAACATTCGCAAGTTTTGGAGAGTAGGAGTGCAGTTTATTTTCACTATATTCTGAAATATTTTGTAGGTTGTAGTGCTTTTTCTTATATGTATTGCATTTCCTGCTTGTTGTTCCATGACTATTTGCCTCTGGTACTTTCTCAAGTTCTTGCAACATCTCGCAGAGTTATGATGAAAACCAAAAGGGGGGAAGGAGGTCTTGCAGCAGGGTCAAATGCTTTTATGGACAGTGTAGACAGAGTAGAGAGGTCATACAGGTTCAAAGGTTAGTGTAGGAAAGAAGTGTGCTGTTATGTTGCCTTGTGTTGGCTGTGACCTCTGTGGCCACATATGAACCTGTATCCTGTGTTTCTCCTCTGCTGGTTTTGCCGACATAACTCACCTCTCTGTCAGCTAAGTCTTTTTTTTTTTTTACTTCGCTGGAGGTCTTTTGCAGCGTTGTTCTCAAATCTTATACTGAGATTTCAATGAAACAAACCCACGTAGGAAAGCAGTAATATAATATGTTATAAACCCATACAGTATCTAGGCTAGACTGTGTTTGCAAAGAATATGGGACCTCATCTTTCTTCCTTTGCTTTACGTCTACTCTTCAACTCTCTCTCACACACACACACTGTCACATGATCTCTCATTCCCTGTTTTAGGTGGAGAGTGAGCCACTGCTGCTCACTGGCTGATTCTGGCCAATCAGCACAGTGAGTCAGAGAGGAAACAGGAGTATTATATTCCTTATTGAGTCACTGGTAAATTTCATAGGCAGGCACGCTGCACCCTTAAAGAGGCAGGACCCCTGTAGCTAAATCAAGACCCACAAGAGCCTACTTACTCCTTGATATAGTGCAGATGTTTTTACTTTGCCCCTGGAGTTGTCTCAATACTAGATAAATAGTTGAGGTTAGACATTAGTACAGCTCTCTCTGTAATAACATCTGTCTGGATTTTCAGTTGAATCATCACGAGTCAATGAAAATAGGGCGTTCACTTATGTTGTTGGTGTGGTTGAGTAAATTCGGACAGATAGATTCGCTTTGTGTTTGTCTATTAAAGAAGCGTGTTCTTTGATCAGCAGGTCGACTGGCCTTCATGATTACAATAAGAGAAAAGGTGTTCTTTCATAAGTTGAAACTTAATGCGAGCAAGCCTGAGCGTGCCCACGAAGCAATCACTGTGATACTCTGCATTTACTCAACCCTTGTTATTAGTAGAGCCATTCTGCAACAGTTCATCAGAGAGGCTTTGCTGGTTCAATCTACTGATGTGATTTACTGACTACTTCTGTCTGACTCTTTCTCTTTTGTCTCCTCAGCTCTGCCTACGTGACTCAGGCGACTGCTTACGGGAGCAGATGCAGTATATGATGAGATCACTGCAAGACCTGAAACAACTACGGAAAACCTGTCCTGCAGCCAGACGTCCCCTCGCTCCCATCAGCACCCAACTCCCGGCTTTAGTGCGCCACTCTGCGGTGGCACGAGCTTGTCAGCAGCGAGCACTGCAACGAGAACAGCGCACACGCCTGCGGATGTCTGACGCCAGCACGGCCAGCACCTATGACTCCGCCTGCTGCCTGGCGAGTCCTCTGGAGGAGGAGGAGGATTCGAGCAGCCGGCTGGGCCTGAGCTTCAGACTGGGCCTGGGCTCTCCCAGCAGCCAGAAAAGTTTGGAGTTTGATTCAGGCTACTCTGAGGCATCATGGCAGGATGAAGGGGTGGTTCTCAGGAGGACGAGAAATGTGCGGGTGTCATCTTCAGCCTGCCTCCGCACAAACAGAGCACCAAGTGGACGTATTCGACCCAAATCCACCTCTGACGCCTGTCTGGAGAGGTGGACGTCGTTTGAGGTCAGCGACCCAGAGGACTGGACAAACTCTTTATTGACCAGAGGACGCAACCGCCAGCCTCTGGTTCTGGGCGACAACAGCTTCGCAGACCTCATCCAGAACTGGATGGACTTGCCAGATTTCCCTGAGCCCACTGAGCTGAAGCCAAATTCAAGGCGTAGACTGGGAAGAGGTTTCTTTGTCAACATGAGGAGGAAACTGGCTGGGTTTTCTAAGAGCGTGGAGGACAGGGTGAGGGTGAGATCCACAGACTCTGCTCATGTCAACAGAGCTGCAAATGCTCCAAAACGTCTGTCCTGTCCTGTCGTGGCATCGCAGCCCAAAGTCCCTTTTTTCCACCAGTCTCACTCAGGTATTAATGAGCTGGACACTGATTTTCACCACTTTGCAGCCCTCATGAAATCAGGTAGCCGACAGCCCATAATCTGCAAAGATATCATCGGCTACGTCTGACTCTTCATGTAAAGCCATGTACAGACTGGACAATCCTCAGAGTCACTTTATTTTTATGACTGTTTTTTCACTTTTTATATGTTGTGACTAATGGAAATAAAGATGTTATCATAATTTAAACTCTACATACTCTTATTTATATCATTCATGTCTTGCATTTGACACAGGCTATGTGGTTGCTTGATATAATTTTGAATTCCCAGAACACATCTGAACACATTTTTTATTTGAATAACACGTCCGCCATAGCCATCTGAGTTTCATTACAGCTCATTACAGTCAGTGACTCCTCGCTGCTTTTACTGTGTCTGCAGTGAAGCAAATGAATGTAGGTTCATTTGTTTTCATTAGAATTGTAATACTCTGGGTGTGCATGATGGAGTTTGTAGATGCAGGGTTTAGTGTAGTTGGTGTATAATAATAAAGATAAATTGAAAACATGATAGCATCTCAGATGTGCAGACTGTGTGCAGTCGTTCCAGAACTATAAAGGGCATTTGAGTTTGTAAAGTCCATTTTAGAGCACATTTCGGAGCGCACTTGTTAGATACAGAGGGGCTCAGTTGAATCCTTTGGAGAGGCTTTAAACAGGGCGACGAAGCTATTTACAGGCCAGAAACAGAGGCTGTATCAACACAGAGTGCTGTGTGCATGATGAGGTAATTCCCCGTGTGTCCATGCAAGAGAGCGAAGCAGCTGGTTGCAGATGGAGCAGAAGTTTACTCTCCCCTTTGCTTTATGAAGCATAGCATCTGACTAACAGCCCCCTGCCTCATTTAACTCGGTCTCTGCTCTTATTGTGTTTTAGCCTCACAGGTGGTACCAACTCACCCACACACATTGGTTAATGGTACTATTAGTTCTGGGCCCACTGAGGAAAGTAAAAAATAATAAAAAACACTGATACAAAAGAGTGACATATGCGCCAAAGATAAGCTAATGATCACTTCACCTTTGCCTTTACATATTCACTTTGTTCATCAGTTCAGAGGAGAAATAGCACCAGACATTATAAAGATAAATCATTTTCCCAAAAGGGATTTCCCATGCTCCCTGCTGCAGCCAGCCTCACCAATCATGTCTGATATCAAGGGCACGCCGTGCTACAGAAGAGAGATGGTTCTTACTGGGTGCTGTTTGTCTTAGCCTGTTTATCTAGGTCTCCTGGTGGAATGTCACTGTGGCAAACTGCTGAGCACTCAGCTAGGATATAATGAACTCTCCACACATCCACACCACAGTGGAATATTGTAAAAGTGTGTGACAAGATATGATGGAAAAATAGAAAATCTTTGCAAAGAGAATTTGGAACAAATAATCTGTGTTCACCTTTTCCTGAGATTTTTTCTGGCTCCGCTGCTGATATTTAGCACACGCTGGTTTCCCAGTGGTCTGCAGCTGAATAAGTACCTCAATACATCACCTTCCCCAGCTGACTGAGAATCATTCAGGGAAAGGGGATAAGAGGAGAAGAGAGAGGAAGCAATGGATCCAACCTATTACTCAAACTCATCTCAACAGCACATGGTCTCCAGAACATAGTCCCCTATGTATGTCTGTAAAGTATGGAGAGTAGTAGATGTAAAGCATCATTGATGGTCGGAAATTGATTCCTCACTACTGTAAACTAACGTTATGCATCAATGCATATTATAGTGAACAATCAACCCAAGTCGACTGAACCATATACAGCTGTAACAGACAAAAATGTGCATTTGTGAGATGCAATGTTTAAGTGACTGCTAGCATCAACTGTTTATTGGTTGAATATATACAATACATATGTCGTTCATTGTGTTTATTGAGTCCAGCATGGAAAACCTGGGTCAGTGATGAGGATGCTCAGAGGAAAAATTCAAAATGTGTTCTAACTACCAAGCAAGCATGCTAATGACAGATCAGTTTAACACTGATATGCACATGCGACTTGTTGAACCTTAAAGCCTTTAGACATCAGCTGCTGAAGAACACGTCAGATTGAACTCCAGTGAGCCAAAAAAAAAGGACCAGTGTGTAACATTTAGGAGGAGCTATTGGCAGAAATGGAATATAGTATTTATAAGTTTTCACTGGTGTATAATCACCTGAAAATAAGAATCGTTGTGTTTTCATTACCTTAGAATGAGCCATTTAAATCTACAGAAGGAACGGGTCCCCTTACACGGAGGCCGCCATGTTGCATCACCATGTTTCTACAGTAGCCCAGAAAGGACAAACCAAACGCTGGCTCTAGATAAGGCTTTGCTCATTTTTTGCAAGTTTTGCGGCCACTGTAGTTTCTCCTACACGCTTGGATGGGGAGGGCGAGGCGAACAGTATTCAAATAGTTGCAAATTGAATTTCACCGCTAGATGCCACTAAATCCTACACCCTGGACCTTTAAATAAGTAAACAGCAACAAAATACTGTTTAACCAATAAATTATGATATCTCACAAACTTAACAGCATGGATCCATAATCACATCTCGCCTGGAGTTAACGAAGCAGGCTGAAGAATCTAAACCCAAATATTGTATCGTAGATTCATGGTACTTCCAAACAGGATCATCTGCTGTGTCGCAAATCATCAAGAAGACTCCAGGAACATGAAAGTGTCCACACTGAATCCATGTGCAAAGCAAAAAGGCTAGTGTGTGTGAACTAAATGAGAATGTAACAAGGCAATCCTGGCAACCATGTCTTTAAACTGTATCTAACTTATCCATGCATGTGCCACTTTGCAATTGTTGAACTGTCAGGTGTTAGTTTCAGTGGTGGCAGCTTACAGTTGCTCAGTTTATCAAACCAGATTATATAAGTCTCTATATCTGACCATGTGTACTGTATTTTATTATGTCCACTACACACAGGACTGTACACTATTTCATTACATTTCAGATTTTAAAAGAGCTTGATAGGCTTTTTTCTACACTTCCTTGAAGATGGGACTTTTCTGGAAACTTTCAGGTGACTTCGTCCTACCGACTCGTCTCGTGGTCTAGAACCTGCTTCAGTGCTGACCTCTGCTACTTGTCCTCATTTCTCTGACCACCATTTGATTCTCTACCTGGCAAACATCAGTCCTCATTTATCTGGTCTACCTAAATGCCTAATATTTAAAATACAAATGTACCTGTTCAAAAGCAAGCTATTATTGCATAAACAATCAGAATCAGAATCATAAATACTTTATTGATCCCCGAGGGGAAACTCTTTTGTTACAGCAGCTCACTATCACGTCAGTGCACACAGGAATACTAAGTAAATCAAAATATAATACACTATAAAACAGGTCAGATAAATTAAGTACAGAGTGGGTATAAGTATAAAATTAAAATAAGTGTAAAGTACAAAGTGGATTTACTGGTTGATGATAAGTATGTACAGTATAATAATACAATGTAATAATACAAGTAGTAAGTAATAGTGCATGAACTGTTAAGTGTGGCCTATTAAGATTATAATGAGACAGTGGATATTGCACAGTAGTAATAGAAGTATGAATAAATATCAATAAATAGGGAATTTTAAACTGAAAACAGAGTATATTGCACAGCAGTATTAAACACAGAATATTGCACAATATTTCAAATATTGCAGTGATGTTAATGATCAATGTCCAGTTTAATGACGTAGGGTCATACAGACTGACACTTAGTGGGAGGAGTTAAAGAGTTTGATGGCCACAGGCAGGAATGACTTCCTGTGGCGCTTTGTGGTGCATTTTGGGGGGATGAGTCTTCCGCTGAAGGTACTCCTTTGTTTGACCAGCACGTCATGGAGTGGGTGGGAGACACTGTCCAAGATGGCATGTAGTTTGGCCAGCATTGTCCTCTCTGACACCACCGCCAGAGAGTCCAGCTCCACCCCCACAATGTCACTGGCCTTACGGATCAGTTTGTTGAGTCTGTTGGCGTCCGCTACCCTCAGCAATGGCAATGGCAATAAGTCCGGCCTGTCACCGTTTCTTTGTCAATTTATCTCAAACAACCTTCAGGGGGACACATTTAAGTAGGCATAGAGGTAAGAAAGCTCCAGGAAGATTGCTCAGTAACAGTCTGTCCACCAATACGGGATACTTTTAAGATGATCTAGATTTCAAACTATAAAGGATAAATGATGGCTGCCACCCGGTCTGCTTATAGCAAATGAGACTCTCTTAGTACCAGTTGCCATAAACAGTATTCATGACTTTGGCACACAAGATGATCTCGAGCAGATCTGCTGAAGCATCGCACGCCGACAGGGTGGCCCAGTCTAATGTAGTGGACACACAACAAATCTCCTGTTAATTAAATAGTAAACAGGAGGAGAAGATGGGCCATGTGTTTAAGCTTGGCAAACTCCTCATCTCTGTGATTCTTGTGTGTTGATAGAAACAAGCTCTAATTAGAGCCATATTTAGGATTACTGCATGGAGGACTTTAAATCTATCTTATCTGACAGTTTCAGATGTCATCTAAGTGGGCTTTGAATATTCTTGCCTGAACTCACACTGCAGGATGTAGTGGATTCAGTCATCTGTGCCGCTAAGTGCAATTATTTTAATACATTTTTCAATGTAGTGTGAACAGAGTGGATGAATGAAGACTTTGTTACAAGACCTTGTGATTTTCTTTTCATTTTGTTAAGAAGAAGGGATGTTGTTTCTTCAACATCTGCTGACTCCGATTATGTAGATCTGCGACTGACTCCACACATTAGAAAACACTTTCACTGGGAAATTAGGGGTAAATGACATCATGTGGTCATTTTGACATTTCACTGGAAGCAAGTTGACATCATGTGATGCTTCCAGAGAAAGCAGGTTTCCGTTCGTGAGGATAGAAACTTCTGGAGTGGGTGGGGAAAACCATGGCTGAAAAAAAGTTCTAAAACATTATCCTGCAGTTAAATCATGTCACCTAATTAGTCAGATATCGGCTGACAGATGACAAAATGATGTATGATTTACTTTCAGCTCTGGATGAATTCCTGTAGACTGATTCACCAAGTGGCTTGTGCAACAGGGTTCCATGTTGCAGAGAAAGCAAAACATCATATTCATTTGTGTCTTTTAGGGAACAGTTATGTAATTGTGAGGCTATATCAAACAAAATGTCTATGAAGCTGTGTGGAGTTTAAAATCGTTGAGTTATGTGTTGGACAGATGCCCAGCAGCGTTTGGCTTCTATATTTGTCACACAACCAGACAGCGATTAAAAGCCTGTCTGCTGCACAGATAGACAAAATGCTCCACCACAGATAGAGAAAATCAACTTATCACTTTATGTAGCCTTTACTGAAGAGGGACTCCTCTCATGGCTGCTGGGACACACACATGAAGGCTATTCCTATTAACCTACCAACTAGCAGAGAGTGGGACAGGAAGTTAAGTGTGTGGGGTGTTTAGCCTGCAGTCCGGCAAAGAATGAATGTGATTAATGTTTTTTTGTTTTCTTCTGTACTTTTACTTTTATACTGTGTAATATACAATATATATCTACATATAACATCGGAATATTCTCAGTGTAGTGATAAGATTTGAACAAGGGGAATCAGGGAATCATCACATGAGCTTTATTTAGAAACCACACAGCTGCCGTGAGGTTCATGGGAATCATAACAGATGAGATGACACAGGCAAAATATCCCAGAGGAGTTTGCTTTGGTTCTCATGGCCAAACAGGGCCTCTCAGGTCAGACCCTACTTCCTCTGTTCAGTACAACATGGCTTTACAAGCAAACCCACAATCCCGTAGCATAAATTAAACTGCCTCATTATAGGCTAAAATAATGGACTGTTTGGTGGTTATGTCATGAATTGATTGTTAAGCACAAAACAGTATCAGTGTAGACTCCATTTTGTAAATGTTCCTACATGAGAAAAAAAGTTTTAGCAACATTAAACCTTTGCTTATACAGTAATTACAAGGAAAGGGCAGAAAACCAGTGCAGAAAACAATCATATTGGCTTCCTGCAAAATCAGCATAGTTTCTGCATTGATTTGGGTTTCTTTACTACAGAAAATTAATGATAATTATATGTATAATAATAATAATAATACTGCTTGCTATGATCCACTGTGTGCAATCCATATATATCTAATTCACCATATGCAGGATAGTATTAGTGTTTCCATAAGCTTTTTCTTGCAATGAAGCTATTTCTCAATTTCTGTAATATCCAAAAGAGTCATTCTCTGCACGGACCTGCCTGAGCCTGTGTCGTGTCATGTCCCAGTTCACCCAGATTTTGGCTCAGTTGGTGATAGGACCCAGGGCCTCTGCAGAGCCTGCAGCCTCTTGCCAACGTGACGTCTCCACACTCTGCCTTGGAAAAACAGAGAAAAACCCCACAGTAAAGGGAACGGAAAAAACATTAGCTTCTCTGGAGACAATTAATGGTTTTTCTATTTCTTGCAGAGCCTCATGTTTCAGCACTCCCATAAAGTAGCAGTTTCCCCCTCTTTGTCTAAAAAAAGATAGGGCTCACAAGGTCTTCTTGGAAAAAACAACTGTTTGAGACAGAGACTCATATTTCTTTGTGTTTACACAGCTATGAGAAGATTAAACTTTATCATCATTCAGCTCTCTCTTACTTTGCAGAGCTAAAACTGGAAAAAGTTTGAAAATGGTTACAATAAATACCACAAAGAAGACTTTCCAAACAAAGCCAGTGGAAGATGCCAAAGCCACATATGGTGACAAGCTCTATACATAACTTCAAACCTTTGCTGCTGAGGAGTCCATTCACAACCACACGGCCCAATGTGTGTTTATAGTCACACAAGGTAAGGCATCAACTCCAATGGCCCGGCTAAGTCAAACACACACTTTCACTGACAAACACAAATATTCACACTCTCATACACACAAACATTGTCACATAGTTTACCTTGATACAATAGACACAGAAGGTTACAGTCAATAAACCAGAATCTCCTCTGAAGGCCTGAACCCAAAACCAGGAAGAGAAGATGTTGTGTTTTTAGTAAAAAGCAGTCTGTTGTTCAAAATGCTCATTAGAACACACATACCCCCAATGTCTTCTGATATTAGAGTATAATGGAGCCTTTTTACCCAGAGTAGCCAGCATGTGACCTTCTGAAAAGCTGCCTTTGGGCTTTAAATGGCTGATAAAATGTTTTTGCTCCATCAGTCTTGGCTGAAAGTAGCCCATGTGATTGACGTTCAAAGCACGGGGAAGTAATGTAACATCTGTCTTTCCCAAATATCGCAGACACAGGAAGCATCATAGACTTCAGCAGTGTGGGAGAGAGCGGGCTTGCCTGGCTTATGGTTGGATGAATTCAAGGTGTGGAGAGATAAGAAGAGGTAGAGAGAAGAGACATAAATCCTGCTCTATGAGGAGGAGAGGGAAGGGAAGAAGCAAATGCTGACGAGGAATAAAATACCAGATGAGAGGAGAGATTTGTCAAGCAGATTGCAATGAAAAAGCACCGTTTTAAATGTGCGTTAAAGTGCGAGTGTCTGGGTGGGGAAAGCAGCAGAATGCAAGCCTGCGAGATGCCCTGCCACACAATTGGTAATTCTGGTGAGCAGGAAACTGAGGTCAGAAGAGTGACCTTGATAAGTCGTCTTCCTGTGGTGCTCCACAGCATGGTCATGCCACTAACTGTCCCTCTGCAGCTCCAGACAGAAAACCTTCACTAGACGTCCGCACAATAGAGTCCTTCTTCAGTCTAAGATGCGCTACAGTGAGGAGACAGACAGAAAGCAGACATTGTGTGGTCTCAAAGATCTCTCAGTCTCCCACTTCTTCCAGCTCTTTTTTCTCTGACATATTCACTTCCTGCTGACACCCCCCCATCTCATCTTCTCTATCGTATGATGTCCTTTCAATTCACTGCAATATAAAAAATAATAAATTATTTGCATTTTAACTTTGTCCCATCAGAACAGACCCCTGCAGGTATTTGTTAGTAAAGATGTGCTATTTGTTTGTGCAGACTTTGCTTTACTGCGCTGTCGAACCAGTTTGTCATGGCTGTCTTGCTCTCACACTGTGCCTGCCCATGGATAATTTGTTATGAGGGCTGAACTTGTTTAGTGACCTCTTGTCCTGATATATGCCAGAGCAGGCTGAGTATAAATAGAAATGTTGAGAAAAATGAGAGAAAATGTCAATGGAGGCCGTGCAGTCACACACAAATTATAATCATAATGATACCCCACGGGTTGTTTGTTTATGTTTTCAGAGATTTATTTCTCATATGCTGGGGTAAAGAGAAACTGCAGTGAGACTCCAAATATCAACCTTACTGTTGGCCTTCTTGGACCAGTTTAACCAACATGGTTTCAATGTTAAATGTCCATTAAAAACAGATGTGCATGCAGTCAGTGATTAAGCTTCACCAATTTCTTCCACTGTTGTATGGCAAACCTTTAATAAGTGCTTTCATTCGTCAAGGAGATGGCATCTGACACATCTGAGCAAAAGTTAAAAAGGCCCTATCAAAAAAGTTAAAATCATGTGTCATAGAGGATCAGCTGGGTTGATCGTGGGTATGAGGGCACGTCGTCATGTGGGTAAAGAGAGGGTCAGAGGGTGAAGTTATACGATCATGTGTGAGACCAGATGCCTCCATCCTAAATAAAATTCACTTAAAATTGTATTATTTGGATGTGGGAAACAAGTGAGAATGCAGGAAATGGTTGAACAGTGTGATGTAATTCCTTACATATTTCACACAAACGATAACAATTTTTCTCACATAACCTATTTCTTTTTGGCCCCAAACAAAATGCATTCAACCTCTGTCCTTATATTATTTCCTTTTTTCCAGCGCTTAAAGGACCAACCTTTTGGAAAATATGCTGCTTGTTCACTTTCTTGCCAAGAGTTAGATGAGAAGATTGATACCACTCTCACGTTTCTACGGTAGGCTAAATCTGAAGCTACTGTCAGCTGGTTAGCTTAGGTTAGTATAAAGACTGGAAACAGCTAGCCTGGCTCTGTCCAAAGGTAACAAAATCCACCACCAGCACCTCGAAAGCTCACTAATGAACACGTTATATCTCGTTTGTGTAATCAGTGCAAAAACTAAAACGTGTTTATGCTAAGCTAAGCTAATCGGCTGACAGAAGCTTCATATTTACTATACAAATGTGAGAGTGGTAGTGATATTCTCATCTAACTCTCAGCAAGATAGCGAATAAGTGTATTTCCCAAAATGTCAAATTATTCTTTTAGGCAGAGTTATCAGGAAACTATCTGTTCCTGACCCTGAAATGTCGTAGTATTGGGTGTAAACTATTCTAGAGTAAATCTGCAGCCGTTGTAAGCAGCTGTAGTTGCTTTTTACCTACCGAACATAGAAATATACTGTAAATTATTAATATTGCCATTTTGTATAACAGAGATATTTTTAACTAATGTAAATGTTAAGTGCAGCAGCAGCTTTTTAGCAGAGGTAAAAGCTCCTGGCTGGCAGAGAGGCACGTCCTCCTCGTGGCCCCTGTGTCAACACACAGCCCAGTGGAGGTGGGCTTCTGCAGGCACCAGATGGCCATCTGCCACACCTGGACTACTGTTGATTTTAAAGAAAGCTGTCAGTTTTAATGCAGACCACGTGACAGCCTAAGTACGACTGAGGGAGTCAAATATTAAACTTAGAGTTGCCCCCACCCCATTCCCTCTCAACTGACAAACACTGTACACACTGCACGCATTGTCCTGTTCCAATAGTTTTACGTCCATTTAAATTGATTCAATACTGATTGCTGTGAAAATAACTGTAAGCCTCCAATTTGCCAGCAAGAAAAAACATCATAGCAGTGAGCTACTGCAGTCTAATATTCTATTAATACAGTTTTGAATAATGAGTGTGTGAGACTATCTGGATAATTCAATTCTGGACAAGAGTTCTATTTCTACAGAAATTGTAAGCTTAATTATAAATGAGAAGAGTCAGAGTGAAACCTAAGAAGCAACCTTAAACAATTGTCAACAACAACCAATGTTACAGGTTTCATAACCAGAATTTCAAGAAGTAATGCAGCCTTCCACTTTGGTTGTAATCAGTTAGCTGAGTCAACGGTGCACAAAAAAGTGCAACAGGTTGGGTGACATGTAACAAAAGCACTGTTTTAATTGTGCAGTTACTTGAACTGAACAACGGCTTTCATTTTACACCTCAGTTTTGGTTTCTAACTGGATTAACAGTGATCACTTACGATAATTCAATTACTTTAACGAGAGTCACACTTTTGTGTTTGAGGTTAGAGGTAGACAGACGGACGATAGCATGCTGTCATGTGGTAACTATTGTTGTTTTATTTGGGAATTAATCAGCAGTAATGGATTCTGCAGACTAATTTAATGACCAGACTTGTTCACATACATTCACAAATAGACACACACACACACAGTTTTCCCGGAAATGTTAGGGGACAGATTTGCCAATAGTACAGTGCCACTGGAACAGTTCATTGCTCACCTGTCACCATCCAATCACTAGCTGAAATAAAACTGCAGGTGTTGGCTGTAAAATCAGGAACATTCTGATTCTTTGTTGGCCTTGAGGCCTCTCAACCAAACTGCCACTGCAGATCAGTCTTAAAATAACCTGCTGTCCCTCCTGTACCTGCTGCCGCGCCTTCTGTCCCTTAACAAGGATGTGAATGGCAGGATAACAGAAGAAACGGGATGGATCACTATTACACCCAAGGCAGAGCAGTGTGGGAACTCCAATCTGACTTTCCGGCTGAACCAGCCCAGTAACGAGGGGAAACGACAAGCAAGATGCAATGTGGGAAAAATATTACTGGTGTCACTGTCACTTCACTCATGCAAATTTTAGTGCTCAACAATAATTGCCCCTAAGACCAGATGGATATTTTAAAATTGAAAGTGATTTTTTTAGCTGTGTTAGTGGCATGGCTCTAGGAATGGCAGTTCCAGACTGAAATGTCTCAACAACTACTGGATGGACTGCCATGAAATTTGGTACAGACATTCATGGTTCCTAGAGGATGAATTGTAATAACTTTGTTGATTCCTTAACGTTTAATCTGGTGCCATAATCAGGTCAACAAATTAATATTAATAGTCCCTCAGCTGTAGTTTGTGTTTGGTGCTATTTAGCAAATATTAGCATGCTAACACGCTGAGATGGTGAACATGGTTAACATTATAACTGCTAAATATCAACATGTTAGCATTGTCAACGGCGCATGTTAGCATGCTGACATTAGCATTTATCTCAAAGTTCCACTGTGCCAAAGCACACTTTCCTTAATACAGTCTCAAAACTGCAGAGGTGGAATTCTAAACACAAAATTGTTTCATTTATAATTGGCACTATTAAAAGCTGCTCTATTTCAGCAGTATATTGCATTAATGGGAATAACCATAAATAATTTGTTTGTTTTTGTTAAGATATCTCTTTTGATACATTTATGCAACATATTTATTACACTTTCACACTGGAGCACCAAAATGAATCAATAATTCACTGAAATGTTGTGTAAGCACTTAGGCTAGCAGAGCTAGAATATTATTTGACTATAGCATATTAATATAAGTCATGTCTACATCCTTTAGAGCTAAAAGATTAATTGATTAATCAAATACAATATCAAGCAAAAAAGGTCCCTCTTTTCTTTTGTCTTATATGATAGTAAGATCGTTTGACTGTTTTGGACTGCAATTTGAATATGTCACTTTCAGCTCTGGGGACATTGTGATGGCCATTTTTTTTTTTACAATTTTCATAATATCTTATAGACAAAACTCATAGATTCATCGATGTATTAAGAAATGGATCATCACATTGCTCAATAATGAAAATCATTAGTTTCAGCGTGTTTTTTATCATGCAAAGTACATTTGCTCGAAATGAACGGAATAAAAATCAAACGACGAAATTAAGACTTGGGGGAAGAGACAAGAAGCATCAGAACAAACTTCACTTGGCTAAAATGACATAATACTTTGAATCCTTTGAATGACATAATACTGACTTGAGCATGTGATCTATGATGCAGAGACACAAAGGTACACACACACACATGCAATAAGCTTGTGATGTCAACCACTTTATGACGGTGGCAGCCGTGGTGACCCATGGCACCGCGGCGTCTGTGTAGCTGCAGGGCCGAACAGTACAGCAGCTTTTACATCTGACAACACAGACTGTCCACTGTGTTGCTAATTACTCTGCTGTTGAGCTCTGTCACCTCTGTTGCCCCTTGTGACTAGTCACCACCCACCCACCACACAGCCATCAACCCTCCCCCAAACACAGTGCCTGACCCATGACAAAAATGAAAGTCTTTGACTTGACAAGAGAACTAAAACTTTCCATCTACCAAGACAATGCATAAAAATATCCCTGGCTGGCACAATATATATGACAATCAAGTCTCTCACTGGGATCTCCTTAGCACTATATCAGCTCAAATAACAGCTCTCATTCACCCCTGCATCATCTTATCAGCACTATTAATCACATAAGCACTGTGTGATCTAATCAGGAGTCCATTTCTGTTCCATTTTCACCTTCTGTATTTCAATACAAACACATACATCAGCCAAACTAGAGCAAATAAACCCCAGATAATACTCGTGTTTACACAGTGAACTCAGGCCGTGCTCTTGGCTGGTTTTCAGCGATGTGTCACTCTGCAAGGCTGAGTAATGCATGTCGCTTAGAACAGATCAAATACACTGGCTGAGTGGCAATTAACATCCACATTCCTACTGGATGGTAAACCCACAAGCATGCTGTATTTGATGTTTTTACTGCAAGTTCAGCGGAATTAGGCCAGGAAGGGGGTTTCAAGCTTTCAATCAAACTGCTTTGCAAGTGTTTGTTTTTTAATGGTGGGATGTAAGGTTACTGCTGCAATTTGGCAATGACCCCTGTGTTTCTTTAAAGGAATAGTCAGACATTTAGGGAAATATGCTTAGCAGAGAGTTAGATGAAAAGGTTGATACCACACTCATGTCGGTATGGTAAATATGAACCTACAGCTAGTGGTTAGCTTAGTGTAAAGACTGGAAATGAGGAAACAAGAAATAATCTGGCACTTAACCCCCATAAAACCACAATATGGTTTTTGTACAGATTAAACAAACAAGATATAATAAGGTGCTGTTAGCTGGATTTTGTTCCCCCTGTTTCCAGTCTTTATGCTAAGCTAAGCTAACCGGCTGCTGGCTATAGCTTCATATTTAGAAAACAGACATTAGAGTAGTCTCATTCTTCTCATCTGACTCATTTAACAAAATGTTGAACTATTCCTTTGAATGACAATATGGATTCAATTCTCCTCAAACCTGCAGGGCTTGTTGTGGAAATGTGCAATGTGATGCGTTGTTTTCTTTCCGTGCCACGTTAACTGCCATGGCACTAGATTTGTTGTTTTGTCTTAAGCACATACTGCACATGCTCAGTCAGTCATGCCTCCGACCACAGTTGTGAAACCCAGAGGTGTTAATTGAGAACTATCCTATTATGAGGAATTCAACTTGGGAATTAAGTCAGCAAAATGTTCCCTCATCTGACACATCTCTCTCAAAGAGGGTTTCATTTCCAGAGAAGGTCCAAATTTTACACCTAAATCCCATGAACAAAGAGTTAAAGATTCAGAGATGATGCTGCTTACTGCTCTGCCCCACTTCCTCCATTAGGCAAATGAGAAAATCATCACAAGTAGAAATGTACATCATCTGCAATTGAAGCCGTCTGACATGCTGCCTTTGATAAGATGCTAATGTCATTATCACACTGGTATTTGGAACACTCTTCTATCAGACTCCTTTCTGTACTCCTTTGTGTACAGCTGCTTTTCTCCACATGCAGTCTCCTAATAGGGTTGATGTGATCACATTAGCCACCCCCTGACTCTGCAGCCACGTCCTGCCTCTGTAGCCCAGCAGGCAGCAGTGGGGTAATCCTCCAGTCCTGACTCCAGTATGACAGAGAGCTTTCGTGTCACATCATCAGACCAGACTCGGCTTTCACTTTCTCACATTCTCTGTGCATCGCTCTTTCTCTCTCTCTTTCTTTATCGTTCTCTATCTCTTTCCTCTGACCTCAGGGGACGTTCTCTCACCCACAACAAACACAGAGCTGCCCCACAGAACATCACATAACCACCAAAAAAAACCTCAAAAATGAGCTGTGCATTCTGGATTCTGACAGCTAAATTATGTGTTATGCATGTGTATTATGTGTATGCTATCCTTGTCCTTAGGCTGTTGGTGGTAGAGTGGGGACATTGCCCTCACAAAGTTTAGGATCTTTTTAGTCTCAAAAAATATTATCTAGTTATTTTAGTGACAGAGATTTTGGCTCCGTTAAGGTGGATGCTATTTTCATTTCATCAGTTTATAATATACAGTATATATAATTCTTCTAATGGAGGATGTGGTAGTTCAAATTAAAACCATAGCAGGGATGTCTTATACCTGGACAGATCCTTTAATTTGCTGGAGTAGCAGGTGACTCCTAAACCTTATTCATGAGCCCATAAGTCTTTTATTCACTTTTTATGTTTCTGTGACAGACTGCACTGAGGACTTTGTCAGGTGAAACATCTGGTTTGGGGTGATGCTCTTTGGTCTTTAATGGCCTCTGTGAGAGGCCACATCAATGGCAGGGATGATAAATCTAAACAATGAGAGAGCCAGTCAAGCAGTCAGCAGGGGTTCGACGGTGCAGGCTACAGGAAGTGTGGCTCCTCTTGACCCCTGAACCCTGAGGTGATGTGTGCCCTTTAGTCTGCTCTCTGTGCTGGGATATCTGATGCTCATGTGCTACACAGTACAGATGCTGCACGATATATGCCATGTCATAGTGATCTAGTGAATTAAAATGGACATTTTTTGTGTAAGGTTAGAATATGAATTTCTGTCGTTTCTTGATTGGGTTGATACAACAAATCTGTCATGACAAAGTTTTTTTTTCTCATTTGAATTACAAAAAAACCCTTTAATTACTAAATTGATGGTTACCCAGCCCTGCTGTAATCTGCTCAATATTTATTCTTCAGTCACCTTGAATACCACCAAGGGAATATTGCTCACTCTTACAAAGCCATGGTTTAGAACAGAACAGAATGAAATACAGTTTTATTTTCCACCACGTTGGAAAATTCTCTTTAGTTCACCAAGACATGGAAAGACATAAAAACAGCATAAAAAGATTGAACAATAGATAAACATACACATTTTTAGAGCCGGTTCTGCAGGGCAGTTTTAAAGAAATAGTTTGATGCTTTGGGAAATTTGCTTATTCACTTTTTTTGCAGAGAGCTGCTTACAACGGCTGCAAATGTAAAATAATTTACACCCAATACCATGAAGTGTAAGGTGCAGAGCAATAACTTACAGATAATTATGCTTAAAGGGATAGTTCAACATGGGAAATACAGATTTTCGATCTCTTACCGAGAGTTAGATAAGAAGATTGATACCACTCTCATGTGTATAGTAAATATGTAGCTGCATAGAGCCAGCAGATGATTAGCTTAGCTTAGTTTAGCACAAAGCCTGGAAACAGGGGGAAACAGCTAGCCTAGCACTGTCCAAAGGTTACAAAATCTGCCGATCAGCACCTCTAAAGCTCTTTAATTAACACGTCATATTTGTTTAATCAGTTAACAAACCAAGGTCAGCTAAGCTAACCAGTGAATGGAAGTGAATAAGCGCATTTCCCAAAATGCCAACTATTCTTTTAAGAGTTTAAAATGTTGGAATGAAAACCTTCTTTAAAACATTTATTCTGGCAGATTAATTTAGTCATCTGATATGGCCCAGTCAGTATTTTCAGTTTCACATGGAAAAGAATAAAACAAAGAATTATTTGGACTTTTATTTGGACTACTTTTTTACTACCTGCCAGTAAATAACACAGACTTGTTTACACCATTGAGAGAATTACTTTTACAACAGTCTGGCACTATAGTGGCTGACAGTTGTAGACATGAAACTTCTCTCAATTAGTGCTGAGCAGATGTCACAGTAGTTGAAGAAGATCAATAGGGTCATTTGTGACAGACTGATCCTCAGTGTGGCCTGGCGTTTTACAACAGAGGCTTCTTCAGACCACTGAGACTTTAGCTGCTAATAATATGAGAAAGAAGTGTGGCAATATTAAGAGTACAAGAATAGAGGGACTCTCACAAAGAAAAAAGGGTCCACTAGAGCTAAGCTAAGGCGCCTGCAGCCAGTGACCTTCTGGACCCTGAGAGCTGCCCTTTCAAAGGGTCTCACTGTCTGCTGCTCTGGAGGAAATGAGTTGCTGCAGCCAAAAAATTTGATGATCTAGGTCTATATATGGAGAGGACCGAAGAAGCACTGAAAGCTGCTGAGTTTAAGCAGTGTAGTTAACTTCTGCTAGTCCTCCCTATGGGCAGACGTTTACAGCAACTTGTCTAAACAATAGCAAGTGAGGCGGATATGGAGAGGAGAGGTTTCACTTTATGTATCCAATACCATATTTGGATGAAAGTGACAGCTGTGGCTTATCATGCTGTACCCGAGCACCATAAGCATGTCTCGGGAGTTATGAAGCAGATACTTACTATATAATTTGAAAAGTACAAGAGCACCTTTTCTAAAACTGTTGTGTATAGCAGCTTTAAATGAATCAGCATTTTACTACACACTTGGGCTGCAGGAGGAAATACTTCTTGTTCCCAGATATTATTGAGTAGTTAACCCTTCTGCCTCTGGAACCACTTGCATGCTTGCACTGGCTCAAAATTAAATCTGGCCTCAACTTAATCTTCTGCGTGTCCACTGCTATTCTTCAAGATGAATGGGCTGCCCCTCCAAGGAAGTAACACATTCCACATATTTGTTTTTACTGCAAACCTCCTTGTAAAACCTAGTTTGGTACAAGCATCAGGGAAATGAGAATACTCTGCTTTACCACTTTTGAAAATTGTGCACCATTTTGTGAAGGAATCAGATTTCCATTAATCTGGCTGCGAAGAATACTAAACTCTAATATTGTTGAGTGAATCACAGCTGGACTACATAAATGCCCAACTCCCTGCCACCCCCACTACCTATCTCTTCTTTCAGGTTTTTCTTGTGGTCCCACACCTAATGGTGTGTGGCTTGGGTGCTGGGATGTAATCACCTTCACACAGCAGGCCCTGTCCAATCAGGATAATTGGCACCAGACTGCAAACTAAAAGGAAGAATTTCGCTTTGCTTTTTTTCCTTCTTTGCTCCTGTATCTTTTTGTTAGTGGATAGTCCAAGTCAAGAGAATGCACTGCATCGATTAAATCAATACTTTACTACCCCCATGAAGATTTATAACTATATCACTGTATATCTTTCTACATGTTTACAAAGTGTGGTAGACATCTGCTGTGAGCCAAGTCGGCCAAGGCCAAACACTAGAAGGAGACGACCATAAACTGACCTGAGAAAGCTAGTTGGTTATTAGTGTACAGACACAAGAGTGGTATAATTCTTTCCACTGAAATAAAACTTTGGTAAGAAAGCAAATAAGCATATTTCCCAAAATGTCTAACTAGTCATTTGTTAATGATTTATATGTTGTATCTCTTCAGGTCCAGTTCTGATCTAAATCCAGCTGGTGAACAGTTCATTATTGCTGTTAATAGGAGCGCTGGGCTGTGCAGCAGCTGCCCCTCCCCTGGCACCCAGGTGTGAAAAGCTTTTGAATGCAGTGGGGGACTGGGTCACTCCCCCTGGAACCAGGCCCGCAAAATCACAACCATATGCACTTTCAGGTTCGCACAGGGATGACGAGCCTCGACGAGATAAGGGTTATAGCGAGATGAGAATACAAGATAGAAAATATGCGGAATGAAAATAGGAGGTGCAGTGTAAACATGGTGGGAGACATCTGCTTCTGTAGCTCAGATGCTTTTGCTTAAAATCACTTTGCTGAACTGAAATGTTTTTCTTACATTTGCATTGCCATTTTAAACAGATGTATGTTATTTACAGAGGCCTCCTTGTCTTATAAAAATGCATCAGTGTTTGCCATATCATACTTGATAAGGGACAATGAAATGTTGGTTTTTCATTTTTTATCATGACAAAACAAATTCAGCAGGAAATGTATGGCAAACAATACTTTGCATACAGCAGTCTGTGAGATAATAGCTCTCATCTAGCTGCGACCACAGAGCAGTTTGTGAAGTTTGGGGATCCTGGCTTGCGGTAAGAGATCCCAATCTTCTCAGCTGCTCTCCTTTCTCCGGTATTTAATCACTAGGCCACGCCAAGGAAAACCTCCCAATCTGAACCCAGAGCAAAGCATTTGGTTTACCACAGTGGACATTCTCATATTCAAATATAGACCAGAGCAGAGGAACGAAATGACACAGAAAGCACATTCTTTCCCAGCAGAAGGTTACAGCACACACCCTGAAGCCTCGTCCAAAAGTCAACAAGTTGTTTGGCAGCGTGGCATACATGTGAATAAAATATGATGGAAGAGAAACCTCTTTCCCACTAACCCCTGTTTAAAGCTTCCCAACTACATGTTTAGGGCTTTGTGAACACCCTTGCCCTCTCCCACAAGGAGAGCTGGAGAAGCCTTTCCTTTCCATAGCCTACAGCAGATGCACCCTCTCTTCTGTGGTTTATTCCTGTCCACAGTGGGTTTTAGTGCGTATGTGTGTGCATTGCTGCATGGGGTTGATTGTGCTATAATTAAAGCATGGATGCAGTTATGGCATGGTGGGAAAACGGGATCCAACTGGAGAGTTGTTTTGAACGATTTAAGTGTTGGTGATGGAGGGTGTATTGTGCGCCCACATCTGCCTTGGCTCCCTAAGACGCAGCTCGCTGCCAGGTTGCTAGGAAACCAATGGCTCATTTAGAACACCTGGAAGGTAAGATGATGCCTGGCCCACCAGCATGGCAGGACAAAAGATGTGAAGTCTACGGTGGTGTTTTCTTAAGCTGCAGTCAGCTTAAGAAAACACATGCAAATAGACAAAACACAAGCAAATTAAGAAAATATCTTTATTAATTTGACAACACGTGCGCAGCATTTAGAAAACACGCTGCAAAAACACACAACATAACCAAATACAGAAACGCACTGCAAATACACAAAACGACAACAGAAGTGTTTCCAGGGGACACTAAAAAGTGCTGAACACGGGTTGGACACGCATGTTGTTGCCACGGTTTGTGAC
Source organism: Siniperca chuatsi (assembly GCF_020085105.1). Taxonomy (NCBI): domain Eukaryota; kingdom Metazoa; phylum Chordata; class Actinopteri; order Centrarchiformes; family Sinipercidae; genus Siniperca; species Siniperca chuatsi. The sequence goes on from NC_058043.1 coordinate 18,507,535, forward strand.
TCATGAAGTAATTAAAGTCGCGTACGTGTATCATCTGTTTATGTTTATGTTGTCGGTTCCTGACTTCTGCTACTGCTCTACTCTGCGCATGCGCAGAAAGTGACCGCTGCACCTGGCAAGACCTTGCAGAACGAAAAAGTGGAATGTTATCAGTAATTTTAATGATTTGTGAGGAGACTTAATGTTTATGACAGATATTAACCTAGGAAACGCTATTTATGTGCACTTGGTCACACCAAAATTCATAACAGGCTACAGATTGTCTGTCATCACTGATGAGCCTGGTTATTATCTCTGATTAACAGTAGTTTTCCAACATTTTTTTTCAAATACCTTCAAATTTACCTTAATTTTAAGTTTCAAAAATGCTTTACAAAATTTGTCTTTGAATCTGCGGGTTCTCGTGAGGTAAGCGCACACAGCAGATCAGACTGTGCATGCGCAAGGTGGAGAAACAGTACAAAATAAAATAGAAAAAACAGAAAAACAATGAATGGATGATACGGACCCAATTTCATGAGTCAAAAACCTTTTTAGTGTCCTCTGGAAACACTTCCATTGTTGTTTTGTGTATTTGCAGCACATTTCTGTATTTGCAGTGCGTTTTCAAATTGATAACGATGTTTTCTTAATTTGCTATTTGCATGTGTTTTCTGAAGTTGCAGTGCGTTTGCACTTGTCGGCCAAAGTCAGCCAAATCAGCACACAGCAGGAGAGAAGAGGGCTGAACCGAAAGAAAATGATCCTTACTGAGATGAGGATTAGTGATAGAGACATACAACACCAAAAGGAAAGGGTGGGAAATCCTCAGAGATTGACCACAGCAGCAATATTACAAACTCCAACTGACTGTTCACTAAACCCCCTCCCCCTAATAGCGATTGTCCAATCATAGCTTAGCAACTGTAACAAAGGCAAGGCACCCCTGTCAAGCTTTGAAGCAATGAAAAGATGGCTGTAGTAAGAGCGATATACATATACAAAGAGTGTAGATGGTGGCTTCTATTGGATTTAGGGAGGTTTACATTCAGCAAACTCATTATATGAGACAGCATTACATTCGCCAAATCTTTTGGTTAGCTCTCATCTCAAGCCTTTTCTCTTGTAACATCAAAAGTGAAAATAAGAAGTGTTTAAAAATAAGAACAATAAAACATAAGTCTAACCCCTGTCTTGCTTGTCAAAGTATGTAAACTAAGCAGACAAGCAGGGTCATAGGGATTAGACTACCTCTACACTGCAATAAAAAAAACAATACTGTTTCTTTATTTTACATGTCTTCTACACAGATCATCAGCTGACCTTTTCCCTGACACACATGCAGTCAGTCTTTTAGCCTGATTATCATGGATGTAGCCATCAAGGGCATTTTTAAGATTCCTTTACAGGCTTCTCCGTTTTAAAATGAGTAGGTGGAAAAATTAAAAAGTCAGTTGGAAGCAACGTTTTCAGCCATGGAGCTAGCTAATTAGCTAACTAGATGATAATCTGATGCTGATAATCTGTCAGCGACAGTTGTCATTTCAGCCAACAAAATTGACCATCAAAGCTAGGAATTAGATGTCTTTTGTTTACCACTGTATGAATTCAAGGAGTGTTAAATCGGCCTTGTTATCTTTGTAAACTGTATATGTACTGTGTGAGAATGGAAAGCTTGACAGGCTTAGCAACAGTAACTGAGGGGGGTGGGGCTTAGCAAACACTTAAAATAATAGAAATTACCTAGAGATTGTGCAGACAAATATTGATTGAATTTCTATGTTTATCAAGTTTTTCTTCAGTCTTACTAGTTTGAAAATGCAGAGGCAACAGCCAAAATATCACACAAATCTTACACCGGTAACAAAACAAATCACAATTAACACATTGTTAAACATTGAGTTACTGCAATCAGATAAAATCTTAAATGTTTTTCGTCAGTGTTTAGCCAATAATAGCTGCACTGCAAACATGATCCTTTGGACAAATGTTTTCCAGTAGTTTCCTCCCCAAGAAGTGTGTGACAGGAGAAATTACTGCAGACTTCTCGTACTTAAGTTTGTATTCGGCTTGGTCCATTTGGCCACATTAAAATGACTTGAGGTAAACAATAGTCTTCTGAGAGGTAACAGTGTGGCCCTCGGGGGGCCTTCCTGCAGTGTGGGGGGTCCCATCCCTGGCACACTTCCCTTGACCTCAGGGTTATCACCATGGTAATCCCGGCTACAGCACCCATGAGGAATGATGGTGGCTACTGGGTGATACCTGGACAGACTTAAGCAGCTGTTCTGATGTGGTGGTCACTGAGGAGTCATTTTCTGCATCAGTACAGACATAACTATATCTGTCATTCTCATATTAGGGTTTTGGTGTTACGATTGCTAATCATGTCTTGTCTTAACAACAAAACCAAACAACAAATGCAATAATATGATAAAAAATTTGGAAACGTTTAGCCAGAACTGACTGGTATTAATCTTCCATTGGCATTCATAAATGAATTCAAAAATGTAAAGTTGACTGAAGGTTGTATGTTCTTACTGAAGTAAATAAACCAGCTCATACTGTACAAATACATACAAGAAGCAAAGAATAATGGTTGAGAATAATATGTCCTCCTGTCTTTAAGATCCAAACAACACGTTGTAATATTTATTTGAATGGTCTTTCAGTGTTGTATAAGAATGTATCCATGTTCCTGCATGTGCATAATCCCAACATGTGTGTCTCCACATGCAGCCTACAGCAGAGAGACTGTTTGGGTTGAGTCCAGGGTCAGTCGGTTTCTCCTGACAGTTTTATATACCCAATAGATGACTGGCTGCTTGCGCTGCGACGCTCAGATGTTAACTTCCTCTGTTTGAGGGTTTAAAAGCGTGCTGTGATGGTGTGTCGCATGTTGTATTTATGTTTGGGCCCTGGCTGTTCCATCTGACCAGGGCTCTGCATGGACCCTCACTGTACCGCCGAGGCTTGGGTAACTCCTCCGCCCAGGCAGGCTCCTGTGTGTTGACATTTGAAAAACCAAACAGCACTCAGGAGTGAAACATGAGACTTGCACGAGGAGGAAAGGGCAGCAGTTTAGTGTGGAGAGTGAAAGAAAGAGAGAGACAGAGAAAATATGTGGTCATAAAAAAAATTAAAAAATAATGAAGGAATACCCCACACCCTGTAAGATGAGGGAGATGAGTTTCAAAGCTGCTCCCTCTCTCAATTCCTTCCTCCTTTTCTGTGTGCAGGCTGGAGCAGCTGAGAGTGGTTTCAGTCAGGCTGTGGCTCAAATCAACTGTCAGAGAAAATGTGTTTCCAATATGAGTGTTTCCTGTGAAGGCAGGAAACGGCCCTCCACACAAAGCAAAGCTTGTGAGGGGTCACCGTGGAGCTACTGCACTCCTCTCTCTCCCTTTTCCACTCTGCAGCCTGCAGTACCACTCAAACCCAAAAAAACAGGAGGGAACTCCAACCTTCAAATAGATGGGTAATGGAAAGCTATTCTTTGAAACCTGTTCTGAGAAAATGTGAAAAAGTCTTATAAGTCTAAACGTATACTACTTGCTACATGCTACAACAGCAGTTCAAAGGATGATTGTCTGCAGGTGGAAGCCCCCTCACTCCATTTCTGAACAAAATTGGGTAGAAGCGTTTGTGGATATTCAAAATCACAAATTATCAGCAGATTATGTTTTTTGTTTGTTTGTTTGTTTTGTTTTGTTTTTCCCCCTTTTATTTGCCCCATTTTTTCTTATTTCCTATAGCTATTTATTTCCTTTGGTTGTATTGGATTCTTTCTTTCCTTTTCCTCTTTGTTAGGTATTTCCTCTTCCATTTGCATGATCTAATGTTTAAAGTCACTGATAAGGTAGACCCATGAATAGGGCCACCTAGAGCCACGATCTCTGGTGGCCAAGTAACATTGATCATTATTTTATTTGTATGTTTATTTTTCTATCTGCTCCAAATGATCTGGGCCTATGCTTTATTGCATGCCATTGGAGACTCATTGTTTTTCTTCTCCTTTTCTAAACTGCCCAGATGGCTTATGGATCCAAATGCCTCACTGCATGCTATCATGTGTTAAAATTAACTACAAACACAGGCCCACTTAAAGGAAAGAATTGTTTGGAGGAGTACAGTATTTTGACTTCTCTGTTTCAGCTCATGATGACAAGGATTATTATCCCAATGTGACATCAATACTCCTCTTAAAACGACGGCCTTATCCACTGATCCAAAAATCCTTGCACCAGAGTATCCTGAATCTTATTTCTGATCTGAAAACCAGCAGTGTAACACAATATTTCCCAGGGGACATGCCATCATCACACCCACCACATACCACAACAGGCTTCAAGGCTCCGGGCTCAGCCCAGAGGATGTGACAGGAATCAAAGAGGCTTTTCCTGCTATTTAAATCAGCAGCTCCAATACTTACGTACTTGTGCAGAAACTCAAACCTGCTTTGCTAACCAGGATTTGCCTTCCGAAGTCAAGGTCAGATGACTTGACTGTTTTAACAGATTAAATAGGACTCCCTCATAAGCTGCTGCAAGTAATTTAAAGACTGCTGTTCAGAATGATATTCGAATAGATGATTGTGACATTTTTAGTGATACATTTTATGCTTTTGTAGATCTTTTTGTGTGTTTTAACTCATACCAGCTTCAAAATGTACTATAGGATACATAGTGTATAATTTAACATCTGAAAGTTGCTTGTTTTGAGCTGATTAAACTGATTGCCTTCAAGCACATGGCAAGGCACATCACATCAGAACAGCTGGATCTACTGAGGCCCCATCCTGTTCCAGATATGAGACAATGCAACAGGGAAGGAAGGGTCTTCGGCTGAGAGACTCACATCATCACTGCACCAGTCCTGCCTTAACAACGAGTGCTCCTCATTAATGATCCTTTTCTCTCACATTTAGCTTTATGACTTATAGCACTTTGCTGAGTAGTTAACCCTGAGGTCAGGCCCCCTGAGGGCTGAAGTGACCTGGCTCCATCCTGCCGTGTTTGTCACTGTTCGCACAGAGAGGTGACTTAAAGATCCTCTACAGACATGTTTTAAGATATATGAAATACTCTGCTTTGATTAATAATTTGTGTCTGAAAAAGTTCAATTACCCGGTTAAAATTCTTAAAATTACATCTACTCTTCCCTCATAAAAAAAAATCCAGAATATATGAATATGCAAATATTGTTTATTTCAAAAGAATAACTGCTGGACACAAGATGTCTCAGTGTATGTGCACTGGAGGCTTCAAGTTTCTACATCACACATGTTGCACACATATAAGTTGCACACTGGACCTTCCAAACTAGTTGGGATGTCACAAAGTCATGCTCGTACGTACACGGCTAGCTAGGATTTAAGGTGAGCACAGAGAAACTTTCCCTGCAGCATCAATGTGAAAACAGCCTTCTAGTGTCAAACTCTGCATCACTCTGCACAGTGTCATCCAAGTGAATTAACATTAAGCAAAACACATTTTTGAGTGGAGGGGTACTTTAAATAGTGCGTACATAATCTCTCAGAAAATCAGTGTCGGAGTGCAGCTGATTCACCTGTTAAGAAGCACAGATAGATATATCTGTATAGATAAATATCTAATATTCTACCTCATTTCATGTTACTAATTAGAGAACACAAGCTGACAAATTGTCTTTGACACTATGTGAGCACTAAGTGACCCAATGAGTCTGGGCACAGGATCAGTTACAGACAGTGAACATGAACACATGGTGTGTGTTTTTTAATGGTGCAGGTCTGTCTACAGATGTATGCACATACGTAGCACACGTCTTTGTTTCACTGTGGTCCTCTTTTAGTTAGGCCATAACAAATGTTTACATATATGACATCAGCCATGCAGTGAGACTCAGTCTTGTGCTGGTACAGTGTCTACACTGTACTGTTGGGATACATTTAGTTGGGATGTCATTAGAAAAAAAATGGGGGGGGTTATGTTGACTGTACTTGGGATGAGTGATTTTAAGACAGGTCACCTTGCCCGGGTGTAAACTGAGAGTGCTGTTAGAATGTAATGGTCCTGTGAAGACTGTTGCTTTTTCTTCTTGGATCATTAAGCTCATGGACATCAGCCAGGTAAGACCTTGAGAGAGGGAGCAATCACTTTGTGCTGAGATGCTGTGCGGAATAACTTTACATAGAGTAGCGGGTGAAAGTGTGCCTCTGGACATGCTCTATCAGTCGGTGCAGGGCCTAATTCACATCAGGCTGATATCGCATGTGCCCTTATTCCCATAAAACACGCTGCGCATGGAGGGTTTTCAGAAACACTCTCCTACATGGAAAAATGAGGTGCCACTGGGACCTCTCTTACTAGATACTTTTCCCAAAGGAGCTGAGATGCTTAGTGCAGAGATACACGGATGTGTATACACGTGTGGTGCTTGTATGTAATGGGGATCCTCATGACCATCCCTATTCATATTTGTCATGCCTCCATCTGGATCCTGCTCTCTGAACACATGTCAGGTAAGTCAGTGCCGAGTAACAGAATACAGGCACAGATGATGAGCTTTTACATAGAGCTAACTTGTCATTTATCTGATTCTCCACGCCAGGTCAAGGGACTGAAACTGTGGGGTCATGTATACACACAGGCTTCCTGGCGGTGCACGACGATGGATTAAGTTACATATAATATGTAGAGTTTCTTGACATTTCCTATGTATGCCAGAAATTTGAAGAATAAAACCTACCCAACATTAGACCTTTCAGCCTAACTTTGCATAAGATATAATGATGGCTGCTGATGTGAAAAGTGTTTTGATTGATAATTAATGAAAACCAGGTGAATGTCAGTCAGGCACTCTAGTCCCGACACAAGGTCACCAGAGGTTGGACAAAGAGGTCACTCTACCTCAGGGGGCTGATGGGGGGCAGAACAGGCTGAAACTCAAGGAGTCGGTTTTCAATTAAGTCACAGCTCAAAGTGTCACAAGGATATATGAACAGCCCTCTGGCTTTCCTTAAGATGAAACTCCTAATCCATCTTTCCATTTCAAGCCCAAAGGAATCAAAGAAAGCTCATGTCTTTATCAAACATGACTATGGCTCTCCCATCCTCGCTCGTCCTCCTATCTATCACACTTTATCACTCTGTGTAAGGAATGTATTGTTGCTCTGGTTTGCATTATTGCTTTTTGTTAACCCCAGGAAATGAACCCCCCCCCCCCAGTCTCTGTGCTACATTAAATATGCTCATTTTATCTGTTTTTATCTGCCTGTGTATGTCTGAATGACAGAGAAAAAGCAGCGAAAAAAACCCACAGAGAGCTGAAGACTGAGACACTAACAGAGAGATCCTAAAATACAGAAAAGAGAGAGCAAAAAATTCAGTAGACCTCTATCTCACTGATGGATGGCTCCATTTTGAAAACTCAGACATGTGAACCAGATGGTGGACAGGCTCGGAAACAGGACTCTGCTGATGAATTGGATGACAGTGAAGTTTACATTTATACTAGACTGCTACCTCTTATTCGACTAGTTGATGATCAGTCGCAAGGTCTTGGACGGATACGAATTTTTGTAATGAAAAATGAGCATTTAGTCATTAGTTAATTATCCCCGGCATTACTATATGCTTTGGTCTTTGGATTTGAAGAGGCCCCTCTGCATCACTACATTCCTCTGCAAAGGGAAAAATAATGCTGGAGAAAGAGTCTGACAGAGTTTTCAGTTAAATCAGTTAGCCAATTAGTTGTAGAAGCCCTGAGACCATCAGTCAGCTACGAATCTTTTTAGTGGAGTACTGCTCTAATGTGCATGCTGTGATTTTGATCCACCTCAGAGGTCACTCACTGGTCACAGGACCAACCAGTGTCACTTCATTTCAGTCACCCCTTTGTACCAATGTAGTTTTGTACATATCATTATTGGTTATTATAGAGTAGACATTCACAAGGTAAACACAGTGCTTTCAGTGTCTATATTTACGGTACTTACTGCCCCAGAAAGTAGAGTTTGGGCGCCACTGCTGACAAGTAATGAAGGACAGAAAAACTACAGTATAGTAGTGTTTATAGTGTTGTTTTCTTAAAGATACTAGTCAAGACCCTGAAAAACAATGTGAACAGGCCACATTGGTTATAGGAGAAAACACAAGACAATACTTTTATCCTGGTTTGATGAAGAGTCATTATAAATGCCTTGGGCTTTTGGCACCAGAGTGAAACAGATATTGCTAAGAAGGAGAGCCAGCTACAAAGCAGCAGAGCTAAACATGGCATTGATTAATCAGCAGTAAACAGATAGGGTCTTCATTATGCAGTCTCTAAGGACATAATGATGGCTTGAGCTTCGTGGGCGTTGGAGGAAAGAAAGACTCATTCTCAGGGTATTTGTATGACTGACTTTTTCTTGGTTCTTTCTATTAACCCTTACTAATCTTTGTGTATTAGGTAACACAGGGCAATGTGACTTAGCAGTGGAGCCCACAGACTTGCTGTGGTAACTCCAAGACAACAAGAGGTGAATGAATTTATCATCATGTACAATTCACACACTAACACATATATTGTTATTGTACATTGGGACAGTTTGTAATTGATAAAAATGACAAAGCATTGTGACTCCTCTCTGAACATGTCCCCTTTTTACATGAAATCAAATGGTCAAATATGACTCAAATATGAGTGTGATGTTCCCAGAAGTTGTGGTAAGCCCAGGAGAAAGAAAGTTCATGAGAGAACTGGGGGCACAAGAAGAGGTAACAGATGGGAAATCTATTTCAAGCTGTAGAGACAGAGACTTTAACACCCTAAATAGAAAAGATATGTCTCTATTAGAACTGCAAAGTCATTGGTAGTGCATAAGCTTTCTAAAATTGTGAGAAAAATCTGCAGAAATGTATCTAAGCGTCTTGATTTCACATGCATTTCCCTGTTCACTTAACTGCTAATCATTAAAGTACATGAACACAGCAAGGTACATTTCTCATGTGGTTTTGTAACCATATTAATACAATGATACTGAGTTCATGAAGCATTTTACAAAAAGAGGGGTGAACTCTGCCCTCACTACTGCCTTTTAAAAATCAAATTCTGCTCCAGGGCTCATGGTAGGTCTGAGTCTGGAGTGGGGGATGTGGAGGATGTGAGGTGAGGGGGGTTGGAGGATGAACGGGAGACTGTACACACTGCAGAGAAATTAGACAGGTTGTCAGCTGAGTGTGCAGCAGGGCTTTGGCGACCAGCCCTCCTCTGGGATCTGGAGGAAAGGAGTGCAGGACGGAGGAGTGTGCACAAGGGGTTGAGACACAGTTTCCTGTGTGTATTTCCTGTGTGTTTAATGTGGAGCTCAGGGCCAGGGCCTGTTTCCTGTGTGTGATGGGTGCCAGGCCCAGGACCCCAACACAAAGACAACATGCCTCAAGAGCCCACCAATGTCAGTAACAGGCCAGACAGCCGGTACACACATCAGGACAGTTTCACAGGCTTCTATATACAGAAACACCTTCAAAGTTTACAAAATGTAGCCCTTGAGAGGCAGAGCTCTCTCTGTCTGTCTCTCTGTCTTTGTCATTACCTCTGATGAAAGATTCCAAGACTTCTGCCTGGAGGGCTTGATTCAGCTAGGTGTGCCGCTTTACATATTAGAAATTGGAATTATAATATGACACATTCAGTTAACAAGCCTTTCTTTGCTAACATAATAGAATTTGGAAATCAAATGCATTCTCATTTATTTAATTGATTTTTGGCCGCCGAGGAAAGAAGCTGTAAACACAACACTAATACAGAACACAATAATGAACTTGTTAGCAAACAGCTCCTTATTTACACATCTAGCAGATACGAAGCAACATTAGTATTAATTTGTCTGTGTTTCTGTCCACCTTATAAATTTAAGTCCAATATTTACTCTTATTTTAGCTCTATTTTAGTCTCCGCCAACTCCTAAGTGAAATGCTAGCTGCTAACTGCTCCACTTTGTTCACCATCTTGTTGCTGACTTTGCCTGTTTGCTGTTTGGTGCTGAGCAGGTAGTGTACAGAGGGCTTTTAGAGCTTTTTCACTGAAAACAGCTGCCTGCTGCAGCTAAACACAACGCTGACAGCTAATCAATGAGCTGAAAGATGCTAAAAAGCTCTGTAGAGGTGAGAAGAAATGCAGAGTCCGGTGATAATTCTCCGTGGGTTCATCACTATAAGCAACTTCTTTCACGTACAAGTGGTCATGTTATCCATTGTTACTATAGAAATATTGGTTATAGCTGCTTTAAAGTTGTCTGGACAAACAGTGTGTTTGAGCTTGTTTGAGGTGTGTGTTTGGACATGTGCTGGAGTGTGAGTGAGGGTCAGGCCAGGAGCTCTGACAAAGTGACAAAACCTCACTCAAGAAAACGGAGCATGTTTGCCCAGTAAGAGTAGCCTAAAACATACAACCAACGCAAACAAAGACCCTGAGCATATGGGAGGACAGGCAGAAAGTAAAGAGAGGATAGAGAAACCAGAGAGAGAGAGGGAGAGGAAGGTGGAGATGAAGTGAACATGACTGAAGCTGTTAATTCACCTCAGACAAGCACAGACACACACACTGAAACTGTGACGTACTAAATGACACCTTCCTGGAATTCTCCACTTTTTATGTGATCTGCGCATGCACGACTGTGATTATGTATTATGTATTCCCGACTTCCCAACATTAAAGCCTCAGGACAAAGCTACACACACATTTTAACACAGACACAACTGGTGGAACACAAACACACACTGAAATGCAGAATTAGGCACACAGTGATTTATGGGTGTATGTGGTGGTCAGCCAAGAGCCAGGGTTATATGAGTCTATCAGACACACACAGATAGTTTAGCCAGAGTGCCTCCAGAGGAAAGGCCTCTAGACAGAAAGAGGCTGCCAGTCCTCTGTCATCACATTTCAGTGCAGGGAGGCAGCCTTAGACTCTTCATCTGTACTGTAAAATATAAGAACAAAGGTAAGAGGCACTAGTCTAAATGCGAAGGCAGACTGAGTGAGGGAATGAAGGCCAGCTGCAGCAGGAGGACTGGACCATCAGGTGCACTATTCTTCTACATTCAGTTATACACCCTTAAAAGATCACTTGCACACAACTGCAAATATTGTGTTTATCTCCTGATACAGCATCATTGTAAATTCACATATTATATTATAACTCATTATATCATGAGATACAATTTAAAAGCCAAACACAGACAGTGTCAGATTTTCAGATGTTTAAAATCAGTGATTTCCAACCACCAATTTAAAACAAAAAAACTTATAAAAACACACAAACAGGATTACAAGTTGGTGTGAGGCTGATCTTTAGTATCACTGACACAATAACTGGTGACAGTAAACTTGTTTATTTTTGATTGTACAACAGGGCACACCTCCCACAAACGTGAGTCAGCTGTTACAACTTGACATCACGTGCTACGATTGAAAGTGCATGAAAACTAGTTGGCAACTGAGCAGAAAGGTTGAAATGGATAGTGAAAAGTAATCGATAAACGGCTGAAACATGCAGCCTCAGCCACTCCAAGTGGTAGTAGTATGAAGGTAAACTTGACCAAACTTTCTGAAGAAAAAAAAAGACACCAAGCCTAAACAAATTTAGAATCAGGCAATTTTAGAATCACTGTGTTTTGTATTACAAATGATCATATCTGTTTATCAATTTGTATAGGCCTAATTAAATGTGTTAAATAATATCCAGTCTAACACATTTGACACACAATGGGTGGTGTCGACGAAGGGGAGCTTGAGCTCATCTGATATGGCTTTGGGTGTACATCAGACACAAATGGTTGGAAATCAGTGTTTTAATTGTCAGTCAGTAACATGTAAAGATATAAACAAGGTGCAACAAGGAGCCCCCCCAAAAACAGCCAGAAGAACTCAAAGAGCGGCTGCCCCGACACACAAATGTCTGAAAAACACTATTTCAGTGTGCATCACTGGCAACAGGATACTACTATAACCCTCAAAAGTCCTCATCACGTCCATAAATCATGATCCTGAGCAGGTATCTGAGCCTAGGATGTAAACCTCATCACAGACCTCTCCCCAAAGCTATAAGTCCCCCATCACTCAGCTCTCAACTCTTTTATGTACATTTGTCCACCCTGCAGTTCACTGGGGGGAGGAAAGCTGCCATTCAGTGAAATGTCTATTGCACCAGTGTGTGTGTGTGTGTGTCTCCAACAGGGCTGAAAGGATTGTATGGGGAAGTCTATGTGATTATATACAAAAAAGACCAGGCTGGAGTCTATTCAAAAGGCTCTTGAGAATAGAAAAGACCTCTCACCCATTACGAGGAATCCCAAAAGCCTTTTTATTTTTTCCTTGTGCATCGTTGTGTGCTATTTACTGCAGAAGTCATTTATCAGAGGAATGAAAGGAACACATCTCGATGGGTGTATTATTAATCTGTGTAAGAAAAATGGATATATCTATTCATCTGCTCTCATAACATGTATGACTGATAAAAGCGCAGCAGTGGCTTAGTTGCCAGCTGTGTGTGTTTGAGGACTGTAAATTTGTAATATATAAATGATGCATCAATAACTCATTACAACCCAGACTGAATTTCACAAAAACATTAGGATGGGCAGGAACAGGGACTCTCTAATCCACGACTTGCCCATTATTGCTCCACTTTTTGCAGTGTCACGAACAGACAGGTCTGAACACGAAGGTGGCAAATCTGGGCAACAGCCAGAAGGGTGGAAAACAAATGGCATTGAAAGCTATGTGTTTCAATAGTGTTCAACAGTGGAAAACTTCCCCCATATACAAGATGTGGCAGCTTTTTATATAGTCAAAATTATTAGAACTGCTTAGCTTTAATCACTTTAAATTCTGTGACCAGAGTCAAAATGTTTTCTTGGCCTAATGATGAGACAACAGCACACTCATCCTCAGCTGATCGGACAGGTTACTGTTTCTGTTGGTTTAAAACAAAAGGTCAGGGAGACTTGGCTTTACTGTTGCCTTGTTGTCCAACAAAAGCTTGTCACTCTGCTTTAAGTATCTCAGGCCTCTGAGTAAACCGAACTTTGACATTTACAGCATGACGTTTCTACTGGATAATCTGACCCCCATTGTTGTTTTCCATGTTATATATATATATATGTGGCCATCCTTTATTAGTAACAACAAATTGTTTGAGATTTGATCAGCTAAAAATTATGGGTTGAGTTCAAAGACACTCCAAGTCTCTGGCTGAATCTCTGCTGCTCTCTGGGGACAATGTAGTTTAATGACATGTTCTTAAAAATGAGCATGCTACACTGCCAGCTTCTCATATTCCAGTATGTTCAGTGCAGTGTAGTTTGATATCAAGCCTTCAGAATATTCTCCTAATCATTTCTTACAAAGAATAACACTTAACCTCTATCTCTAGTCCTGCAGCCACATTAATTGTAAATTTTAATAAATTGTAAATAAATTGTGGATTTCCATTCCACAGTTATGGTGACATCCATATCATAAAAACAAGACAAATACTATACTTTCCTAAACTCCTAACTACACAGTTTTTTGTCATACTGCAGAACTAAAAATGAAACTAAGTATTGTCCTCTGGTTCCCTCTACTGGCAGAACAGTATATTTCACAACATGTTACACAAAGGGAGTCCCAAATGGGTTAAAGTTTATTACATTAGGAATATTTTAAAAACCATTGACCTCATAGTAAACCTACATTAAATTCACGCGTACACACTCTAACAAGCACACAGTATTGCATTTACTTACCTACTTTCTGTTGGATAGCTATATATTAGTATGTACCTGCACTCATACAGGCTGTGCTGCTTCTCTTATACTCAAACTCATTGCTTCATTCATCATGCACTTATAATATGACTACATGCTCTGTATTCTACTGTACCCTTCATTTATTTTATCATTAACTGTGTACATGCACCGTAATAAAGTCAAATCATCACAATCCACATATCAGACTCAGTGACTCCTTCAAAAGTGGACACAGGAGAGGTAAGTTGCAAGGTAACCAACACTGCAGGCTGTCTCTGCAGGAATAGCTGATCTAATATACTGTATGAAATAATAAAATTAATATGTACTTCTATCCTGAAACACTAGAGGACCTCAGAGAGTTGCTGTGTTTATCCGTTGGCTCAAACCCAGTTACATTAAAATGAGACAGATGTGTTTGTTAGAAACCCCCAAAATGTCTGTTTGAGACAATGCAGTGAGTGAGGATTTTCTTAGTCATCTGTCTCAAAATCACAGAAAGGATTATACAGTCACTACGCACAACCCTTAAGCTAAACCTCAACATTTCCCACCTGTGACTACCAACGTTGATTTCCTTTCATGTTTCTGTCTGGTGTAAAAAAAAGCTCAGTATAAGCTATTTGTTGCTACTAAGTGTCAAATGTTGATTTACTAAATACAATGTTTTGCTTTTATTAGATAGTCTGACAGTATGGCACAACAACAAATAAACAGATTGGGCAAGGGGAATAACATGCACCTGGGGTCATAGCTGGATTTGAACCTCCATTTTTCCAGGGGTCTCGGCAGGTTGCTTGGCAACTGTTCTCAGCCAAAAAATAGTCAGTCAAATAACCCCCTGTATAGTGGTAAATTCTTGTTTTTACACTTTGGTTTTTGGTCGGATTAAACAAATAATATATATAATGTTAATTAGCTTTAGAGGTGCTGGTGGGTGGATTTTGTTACCTTTCAACAGAGCCAGGCTAGCTGTTTCCCCCTGTTTCCAGTCTTTGTGCTAAGCTAAACTAACTAGCTGCTGACTCTAGCTTTATATTTACAGTACAGACATGAGAGTACTATTGATCTTTTTATCTAACTCTCAGCAAAAAAGCAGAGGTGGAAGAAGTACTCAGATCTTATACTTAAGTAAAAGTATCAATACCGCAGTGTAGAGATACTCTGTTACAAGTAAAAGTACAAAAGTGTTAGCATCAAAATATACTTAAAGTACCAAAAGTAAAAGTACTCATTATGCAGAATGGCCCATTTCAGAATAATGTTATATCATTGGATTACAATTCTTGATGCATTAATATGTAAACCACTTTAATGTTGAAGCTGGTAAAGGTGGAGAAAATTCTAATGACTTTATATATTGGGGTCGTTTTTGAATTTTCCCCCTGGGGATCAATAAAGTTTTATCTTAATCTATAATATTAAATCATAATGTATTTGTTGATTATATTTAGTTTTATTAATCTGAATCTACAGAGTAAGTAGTCACTAAAGTTATCAAAGAAATGTAGAGGAGTAAAAAGTACAATATTTGCTTCAGTAAAATAGTGGAGTAGAAGTATAAAGGAGCATAAAATGGAAATACTCAAGTAAAGTACAAGTACCTCAAAGTTGTATTCAAGTACAGTAATTGAGTAAATGTACTTAGTTACTTTCCACCACTGCAAAAAAGTGAACATGTGTATATCCCGACCAATTCCTTTTACTAAGTTGATGATACTGCAGGAGCCAATGGTAGGCTGTAAAACTCATTAAAGGACAAAACTGTTTATGGTGAACAGTCACCTGTAAGCATAAATGATCAGTTCAACATTTATCTGAAAGACAGAGACTCTTCAAGAGGGGTTGAGGTGTAACTGCAGACACACACACACACATACATAACTGTCAGTCACTGGTATTTGCAAGTCAACACTGACTTTAAAGACTCTGATCCCTGTTGTTATAGAGAGTTATAGGGCAGCTTGAAAGGTAAATTGGTATTATTTTAAAAACTTGAAGCTCTAGTAAAAGCAGAACCACACCCAAAATGTGAATATATGTGATTCCTGAAAGAATGAAATTAAACGAATGGAATTAAAATGATGCAAATGTTTATCTGTAGTAGACAACATTTCTAAGTAATGTTGAAAATGGTATCACCAAAATGTGTGTTGTTTGTTTTTGCTCCACCTACACTGGAGGCTCAGAGATACAGAGATTAAAGAGAAAAATGGTGGCAGACCCACAGTGTTATTTTATTCTTTTATTAAGGATGTGAAGAAGACTCTCGCAGTCGTTCATTCATGAGGTTTTGCATTCAACTCTTTTAAAACATGTCAGATCTTCCAGCCAAGAACAACGATGCCCACCACTGCTATTACTGAGGAAATGAACAACCAAGCCAAACTGGTGAATCATCAAAGACGATGCCATTGTCTACATCAGTTTGTTCAGACATGTTACCACTCTGTTTTTAGAAAGTATTCAGTATTAACATCAGCTGCAGCATTCTGTCTGGCCCTCACAGTGTTTCCACTGCAGGTCAGTGGGAACCCACACACACGCAAGTCAAGTTGTTACAGCAAATGAGCTGTGATCAGCCAAAAAGCGGAAAAAGTCTTGATCTCTTCTAGTCTGTAGAAAGAACGTTTCCTAATTCCTTATGATTGTTTTGGACAACAACATGCCAAAGAGCAATGAAAAGCTTGGAAGCACAATGTGGTGTTTTGGAAGCAAATTATTTAGCGTAACACAAAAGTGAGATTTCTTATTTATTTCTTCTGAAATATTTGCACATGTTAAATAATAAACAAGGATAAACATCTCCAGCACAATTTCTACAGGAAGTTATAAAAGTATCTCTTTTAGGTTTTTTAATATATCAAAGCTGACATTTATGCAAACAGTGTCTTTAACCTCAACTAGATACTTTATGATCTGCTCCTAAACAAAACAACAATTAAAGCCACAATGTGAATTCAATTTGAAAAACCTCCTACTTTGGCGCCCCCAATGGTATTATCAAAAAAGACACTGTGGCAGACAGGAATTCACACCATTACTACTTACTTTTACTGAGTCAACCATTTTCCTACAATTTCAGCTAAATGTGAAATTGTTTCTTTTGTCTGATAAATGCAGGCTTCAATCAAAGCTCATATCATTAATTTAGTTCGCTCATAAGCGCATATTATTAACATTTGGATACTTTATATGTGTCACCCACAATTGTTCTTTTGCTTCACTGTTTTACACGATATACTGGATGTTCGATTCTTCTCTTTTTTGTTTTGTTTCAGTGCAGCATGTGTAGTGTCTTCATGTCTGTGTGTGCTGCGTGTGTGAAGATACATATCCATGCTAACATCATATGCTGACCATAGCTACAGAGCAGAGAACAACCTCTGAGCGCTCCCTCTCAGCTGTTTCTGGTTTTATTTCTTTTAGATTAGTATAAAGACTGGAAACAGGGACTCAGCTAGCCTGGCTCTGTCCAAAGGTAACAAAATCCACCTACCAGCACATCTAAAGCTCACTAACTAACATGTTGTATCTTGTTTATTCCGTACAAAAAACAGTGAAAAAACAACAATTTGCCGTTTTACGGCAGAATATCTACAGACCACTTTTCACATAATTATGATATGAATTATGATGATTAGGATCTCAGGGGACTTTTGTGTGACACATTATTGTGACTTTGAACAGTATATCACTTCAATATAAATAGTGTGATGTTTGTGCACATTCACGTTCCAAATTGCAAGAAACCAATTGATTGTAGTCACGTCAAGATCTCTCTTTCAGCTCCAACGTCAGGCCAAAATATCAGTTTTCTAATTTGCTGTCCTCACTTACACTCCCACGAAGAGGAAACCTATTGATTCTGGAGACCTCATAAACTTGTCTCATGCACCTCTGTTGGGCCAACCTTTAAATTTTGAAATGAGAAATGAAATCCCCTAACCTCTTGGTGGTAACAACTCAATATTTGCTGCACATACCGACTGTTTTCTTGTTAAATCTGTTAAACTGATAGAGCATTTTTCTAAAAACTTCCAATATATTCTTCTAACTGACCATCTCAGTTACTTTTCCTCTCTCCTTTTCCCTATCTTAATCACCGGCCGCTGTAAGGGAGGTATGAGAGCAGGTCATTGTGCTATTTGTCATCTGGACAGGTGGTATTTGGAGAAAAAGCTGCAGGCGATTGAGGATCAAGATGAGGGAGCTTAGCTGTTCATCCACCTCTCTCCTCTCCAACTCTGCCTGAAAGAAGGAGGTGAAAGCCCGTGAATTCCTGCCTTGTGATGAGGTAAACCTTCCCTCCTTCATGTCCCTGCGGCAGAAACAGAGCCAGGGTCAGAACCAAATTGTTCTTAAGGATAACTCTAAGCAAACACACACTGAGCTTTGGCTATGTCTCAGACAACATGACAGAGAGCGGATTTGTCTCTTGCCACCGGTCTGCACTCAATCCACTCACACAACTGTATATTTATAAGCTGAAAGGGAAAATTACGCCCTACAGGAAAAACACACTACACTCTCCAGTAATCTCTCCTATCCCCCATGTTGTCACACATCTTTAAATCCAGTAAAATCAGCTAAACATGTAGAGCAGCCAGTGGTGGAGAAGAGAGAGAATGGGGAGATCAGTGTCAATCATAAAAGAAAGCACAGAAGACAGACATCACGTCATCATTCAGTCCCTTTGCATTCCTCTCTCTACCTGGAAAAATAACTAAAGACTCTACAACTGCAAGTACAATGTGATAAATTCATCTTCCCACATCTGTTCTGATTTACAAATTGATTGAATTATTAAGAAAAAATATTTATATACAAAAAAATCGGCAAATAACATCACTTGTCATTTCACCTTTCCAATAAAAAAATAAAGACTGCATATTAAAACAAAAGTTTTCTGAAGGAAGAAATTTTATTTTGAAAATTTTATTTTGAAATCAAAGGAACTGTCAAAGAGATGACATTGTACAGATATTATTTGTATGAGTGGAAAATGAGGCTATCCCAAAGTTACTGAGTAACTGTAATAACTGCATTAGAGTCTGACAAATGTAGTGAAATGATGATTTTTTAAGTATCCAGCTCCAACCCATTCCCTCATAAAAAAAACATGCTCACACCTGTTGATTGACAGCAGCTTGCTAGTATGAGTTCATTTTCACATATTACAACAAGCTACAGTTCATGCCTACTTCACTTTTTTTATATATATATATATATATATATATATATCTGGTTTGCTGGGTCCTACTGACTGCCTCTCCAGACTGAACCCTTGCATGAAAAGTGATAGCGCTGGCAGACAATTATAGAAATTGCTCACTGTTGGCCAGTTGGAGTTTGTTGGAGATATTATGATGTCTTTTCACTGACATCTTCTCTTGGCTACACATTTATGAAATAATATTATGTACTTGAGATATGATACCCTACAGATATGATTCTCTTTCATTTCTCTTCCTCTTTTTTTCGAGTGGGTTTGCTGAGCATTCAAGCTGGTTTTCAGCAAAACCCTGTTTCACATTCACATAGTCAAATCCTTGTAGCAGAAGTAAAATCATATCTGGGAGATGATCACTATGACCACAGTCCACAGCTACTGGCTACTAAACAAATCCATCAAAACAGTTGGAGATAGGGTAACTGTCTTGCTCAAAGGAATCCTTGACTTCCTAACCTTTAGGCTGTTTACTGTTGTAGCCTGGTTATGATTAAGACAGAGGGATGTCACATGACACTATGTAAGGGAGAAGATTTTGGAGGTGGGAAATCGTGTGAAAAGTGCAAATTGAAGCAGTTTAAACCACAAGTCATCTTGTCTCTATTGTCCCTAACCAACAAAGCAGTGTCAGGAGAACATACATGCTAGAGCTGGAATGTGTTTTTATTAGTGCAGCATGGTTACGGTTTCAGTTTTGTTGGCTGGTTCAAAAGATCCAGAGCTGCACAACACATCTGCCTCGCACAGATTTCTTTAGAACCCAGTCTGCCTGCCTGCCTGCCTGGCTGTTTACACCAGCCTCTGTCTTCTCTAAAAGTACAAAAAATACTTTAACTCAGTGGCTAAGAAGCAATGGATGCAAAGAACTACACCAAGGCAGTTTTTATCCTAAAAATGAGGGGATGAAACATGCATGATTGACAAAATGTATCACACTTGGCATTACTATGTGTTATCATTTCGGCTCCACCTCTGACAAAGTACATATCAATGGTGAGAGTACACCCACATGGAGAACATGAAGAAGTGCCAATGAAAACTAAGAGTTTGCATGTTATTCCTATGGCTTCACTTACAAAAGTCTTGTGCCAACATGAATCATTTAATGAGAAATGCTACAGTAATCTAATTTCTAATGCATGAAGGACCTGAAGGAGCTCAGAAAACAATCTCTATCAAAATCTAAGCCAGAGCTGAATCAGGATCATAACCACTTTATCTACTATAATAAATGCACAGAAATGTGTCTTATTGGTGCAGGCATGTCTTCAACTTACAACCAACATGGCCTTATAGCACACACAAACAAAACCCACAAAGAGTGCAAAGCCAACACACTGTAGACTAAAATACCACAGTCTGTACATTCAGGCACAATTTGGTGAGTTGCGGTGTGACATGGTTTACCTGAATAAAATACATAAAATAAGAATGACACAGTAAAGATAGAATTGCTGAAATAGTAGCACCATTGAGAGTAGAACATGGTTGTGCAGGTATTGCTATGGTAACAATAAATAGCACACTAATAAGAGGTAACAGTGGGAAGCTGCGCTGTAAAGAATGGCGAGGAGTCTGATTTTGTGTTGATGTAAATTATAGCGGTTGAGGCTTAAAGAGGCTGGTGGATTGGCAGCTTTTGGCAAGAAGATAAGAGAATCACGGAGTGTCTGTTGACTGACACTATAAGACTATTATTTATTATGAACAACAATAGCTATATTATGAAGAATAGATTTTCATAACCAGAAAGCTGAAATAATGTCCCAGATTTCATGGCAATCAATCCAATAGTTGTTGACATATTATACTCAAAACCACAAATGTCAACCTCATGGTGGCGCTAGAGAAAAAGTCAGGGGACCACCAAGGTCTTTAGGATTCATCCTTTCAGCACCCTGTACCAAATTTCATGGCAATCCATCAAATAGTTGTTAAACTATTATAAACTAACCTATGACCTTACACCTGTGAAAAGCATTGTACAGAACAACATACTAATGAATGATTTTGCTGTAGTTCAGAACAGGTCATACAATAGTCTTAGCAATTGGAATGATTTTAAACCCTCAGATGCTAATGGAATAGATGCTTACTAGGAGAAGTGGTGGGATTCTGACCCTCTATTATAGGGGGCATGGGAAAATATTATTTTTTGTGATTTGGGTATTATGTAGGAATGTTCACACATTTTTTGGCACATATCATATTTGACACATAGCGCGTATTGGTGAACATTTAGTCTGCTAATCCCACCACAGCTGCTGCCACCCATAACTTTTTTTCCAGTGTACAGTCATGTATGTGCCACCACCATGATATCCTGTGACCACCACAGGTTTCTTTACTGAAACTGGAGCTGGTCAGTACTATCCATATAAAGTCCATAACTAGGCATCTTTCCAGACTGTACTGGAACCCACTGAAGGTTAAACCCACCTGCTGCTACAGCAAACCCAGAGCTTGTGGTTGATGCTGAGGAAACATCTCCTCTCATCTCCTTTTTGATCCTCCTCCTCCTGTTGCCAGGTTGGTCTACCTCAACAAGAATTGTGCATGTAAGACTCTTTCTAAACCCTAAGCCAACCAGGCCATCCCGCCTTGCCATTGTGGTTACTCAGCCAAATTGCCATGACGAAGGTCAGTTGACAGAACCATGGACGACCTAGAGAAGATCAGAACTAAAAAGCTCTTCAGCTATGTGTAGACTGAGTCCATCCAGTTCCAGAAGCTGAAAACATTAGTGACACAGCTGACAATACAGACCTGGCTAAGGGGTTAAAGGAAGTCAGACAGACACCTTGTATTTGAGAGGGTCGTGTTGAAGCCCAACTCCTCAGCCCATGTGCTGCTGCCTTGTCGAGCTACAGTAAGTCAAGCATCTATGACTGGATGAAAATCTTGTCCTTGTTGCAATTTTTGACCTTTATTTTCTCTAATGATGACTTTATTTTGTGTGATGTTGACAGGATGAGCCTTTTTCACTGAAGACAGTAGGAAAAGCACAGTTGTAAATAATAAAATGAATGATGGCTGAATTCCATTTAGATGCTTTTCTGGATCCTGATATTGTGCATGCTGGCTCACTGTAAAACTGTAATGGCCTACTGGGACAAATGAATAGAACAGAGCCATTGTTAATGTTATTAGTAACACCTGTGCTTTTCTAAATAATAACTTTAGATTGGTCCCTTTTAATAAACTATATCAAGTACCTGTGACAATCTCACTCCAGAGGGTATGAGACAACAGACACAGTTCAGTCCGTGAATCTACCAGACAGGTAGGCTATGTCACACTTTTGATAAATAGTGTGCAGCTGCTATTAGGGAGAACATTTCACTTGTGCAAATAAATAAAAACAAATGATTTATTGAAAACAATAAATGATTTAACAGTTGATAGCTAACTAATAATCCAGTTGACCATGTGACTTAGCCAGCTAAGCTAACATTACTCATACTGCAAAGGGTGCTAGCTAGCAGGCACCACAAATGTAGCTAAGGTGACACTACATTTTGTAAGTGTTTGTAAGTAAGTTAAGAAAGTTTGCCTACTGCCACTATGAGATGTGACACAATTAAAAGTCTGAGAATATTAATTGGAGCCTGAAAATATTGGTGGGTGTGCAGGTTTGTTTATTTGGTTTCTGCTGTTAATATAATGTCCAGATCTCTGAATCACCGCACACATCTCCGATTTGTTCAGTGAAATGAAATGGCTATTCAATCTATTAAGTTAGCAGTGAATTAGCTTTTATTGATGGACATTGGACATTGTTATCTGACTTGAAAAACTATAATGATTTTATTTGCTTTAAAATGCTGATGCAAAACTTACACATAAGCAGAGAAATTACTCAGCTCTCTGGGGTTTTAGCACTGCCCACTTTAAATGTCTGCTGAGTTTGGTTTGCTAATTAATGAATTAATTACTTAAACAAATAAATAACATTTCTTTCAACCTTGCACCCTGGTAGTAAGGTCACGATTGCATATGGGGTAAGTGTTGGCAATTTATTCTAACAAGTGAGCACCATTAGTGAAGCACCAAACGAACAAATTAGGTGTCAACAAAGGACAAGCATTCCCATTAGTACAGCTGAGCTGACTCCTCTTATTTTAGAGTCATTCTGTGCGGGGTCAATTTTAGAATTGCAGTTTTGAACAAGAAAAACATTTAATCAAATACACATATAGTAGATAATGCAAGTTTAGCTGTAATATGTTAAAACAATGTTTTGTGAAAATGTAAAAGTTAGAACTGACGCATGCATGCTAACACTACAACACTTTTTTTTTTTTGTATTTTTATTCATCCTCCATACCAGATGTATGCCGGCGACTAAACCAAGTGGGCTGACCGTGAATAAAGGCAATCTGCGTTACATCATGTGACCCTGAGTGCGCTGTCTTACCTGGAAACGTAGCGGAATTATTAGTACAATGTTTCAGCTGCGCATGGTTACATTGGTTGCTTGCAGGCAGGAGCAGGGAGGGACAAGAGTCAAAGAGAATGAGGTTGAAAAAAAAGCAGAAAGGGAGAAGACTCCCCTTCAGGCATCCGAACAAGTCTGGACTGTTCTGCTGCGGCTTGTGTTCAGCCTACGCTAAGCAAGGCTGCCTCGGGAATCAGAAATAGCATTTCCAGTCTTGACAGTCTCCTGCGGAAATGCAGCGACAGTTCAGTTATTGATCTACAGTGGATGATCGTGGAAGTTGCCTTGTGCTTTTTTGAAACTGTGACACTGGACACTGGTGACTGGGAATACTGCTGTGTGTCCAGACACTGCACGGAGAGCTAGGGCTGGATATGCCACAGGTGGAAAGGTGAGGAGCAGCAGGCTGTGGCCCGGTGCACGGAGCAGAGATCCCCAGGTAAGATGGGACAGAGGCATTTGTATAATGAAGTTACATTTATGGGAACACCGGTGGTCCCGGAATTGGAGTTGTGCAGAATTTGCAAGCTCTATTTCTGCATTGAAGGCTACAGGATCGGGACATAGCTTAATAGCTGCAATATCAGCCATGTATGAATGGCAATTTCGGCGCTGATGTACTCTGCATGTACATGCTGGTGAGCGATAACTCTTAGCACTTATCTGAATTGTAGCCAGTACACCACTCCTTAGCCTATTGCTTTCCCTGCAGCAAAAGCCAGGACTTTGAACAAGACCGAGCAGAACATTCATCACCTCATTTTCACCCTTTCTGAAATGTAGTTGTCGTGAAATCATCAGCTTTTCAATAGCTAAACTAAACTATAACTAAAAACATTGTAATGCATTTTTTAAATGAAAGAACGTATAACCCAAACAAAACCTGTAATTATACTCTCTACTTTGTCTCTGCCTGCATTAGTGTTCATTACAATTACACAGGACAAAGAGGGAGTTTACAACCACGTTGACCTCAGTTGAACTCATTTATTGAGGTGGCATTACTCCTGCTAAACTCCATGATGCTGCACAGAGGAAGGGAATCTCACTCCTCCGCTTCCTCTTCTGTGTTTGTGTCTTGATTTGTTGGAATTGTCTGTTCCACCTCTGAGGGCATCCATGTCTTTGCTGTGGTTTGGCTCACACAACAGCAAGAAATCCCCTGTTGACATGGAATTTTTAATAATGTCTCTCAAAAACCTTTAGCAGGACTGATTAGACTCTTGGTCTCTGCCTCACCTTCATCCTCACATTTTCTCTCTCATCTTTTCGTTCACTGCATTGTGGCAGCCATAATTGGTGAAGTTTTTGGCGTGCCAGTCTGGTAGTGGATTGCTCTGGACTGATCCCAAGTGTGTCATCTATGGAGGACTGCTGCTGGTTTGTGTATGTTTGTGTGTGTTTGATGTGTTTGTAAGGGAACATTTTCTGTTGTCCTCACTTGAGGTTTAGGAAGAGAACATTATTTTCAGATCTTCATCATTTTTTAAGAGCAATACTTTAAACAATTTTATCAACAATGGGCATTTTTGTGGAAAACTTCTGCGGCCAGAACTTTTATCTGGAGTGGATATGTGTGTATTTTCATTGTTACTGGTGCTTAAATGGCTCTTTACTGTGTTTATGTAGGATTAAACTAGCTATAAACCAGGAGGTATTGACTTTTTTGTCTCCGTTCATTTATGCATTTGAATGAGAAGGATAACCCATTGATGAATGCAGTTATTTCCCTAATTTAGTCCATCTGGCTTTTGTTAATAGTAATACAAAGCTTGTGAAATACTCAGGGAGGATAAGATCAGTGGTTCTTTTGAAACTTGTTCCAACAAAGGGTCACAGAAGAATTTCAAAAGCTGCTGTTTTTAGTAATTTTGTTTATTTTGGATGAAGAAACAGACTTAACAATCCATTATTGTTGGAGGTGAGAGATGCTGTACTTGATCTGAGGGTAGAGGTCAAAGGTGACAGGATCAGTTTCCCCTGTTTTTGACTCCCAGACAGCCTCAGAGTAGGGCTCTACTGTTGCTCTTGCTACCAGCAGCTTGTGGCTACCAAGTACATAAAATCCTAGTGTGTGAGCAAATTGGCAGGAGACTTTGGTAATTTACTGTGACACCCCGCCCTCCTTTGACCCCTCAGTCCCCTTGTCCACTTGTGTCACTCTCTGTCCCAGAACTGATGTTATGCAGAGGGAGCCTGGCTCTTACACAATCCTGCACTCTGTCACATTGCAGTGGCCTGTGGCCTGCTGCCCCCCTGGGAGAATGGCATCTCTACTAAACCACAACCGTGTGATCCTGCCTGAGCTGAGCTTTCAGAAAGCACAGCCCAGCCTCTGTACAGCTCCCACCAGAAGCTCTGGGATGAGTCCTAATCTCTTTTTCTTCCTGTCCCTGAAAAGTCCTTTTCTTCCTCTGTCAATGCTGTTGCTTACAGGTTGTTTTATTCACTCTAAGTCCTCACTTGACTCCTGTAGAGGACAGCTTAGTAGCGCTTTGCAACTGTGTCATTGACTTTTTAACCCATGTGTTTGGTTTAATTCCCAGGTGGCCTATAGTGGGTGTGGCCATACCCATAAGCCAGTTACTTCATCCTTTTAAAATTCCAGGTGTTGAGGCCGCTCTAGGAATGTACTTAGTAAACATTTAATGAATATCTTTATGTATGCTGTAAGAAAAAAAGGAGTTTATCAGAGGAAGTCAGTTATTCCCACAATTGGCATGTGATCTATCCAGTGAGTTATTTAAATTATTATTTGAAAATAGTAGGATTGTGTGTACACACAGATTAGATAGGGCCTGAAAATAGGGTTTGTGGGTGTGTTGTGGGAGTGGCAGGAAGAGGAAAGAAAGGAGGAGATGTGTTCTTCATGATGATTTCAATGTTTACTGCCACTTCATTTAGTTGTCAGCTAGTGTTTTATTGGTCCTCAAACTATTAATGCTTTTCAATTACGATCTATTAAGTTAGCCAAGATGTAGGCCTAACTGCTCAGATTAGGCTGTGGGCATAGACTGTGGTCTCAACACCTGGCTTACAAAATGCAACCAGAAATAAACATTGTTTCATTAGATTCCATACAGGAAAAAGAAAAATAACATGAAAGGTGAGCGAGCTGATGTGGTTCGTCAGGAGCTTCTACACCTATAATTTCATTTTATAGGTGTAGAAGTCTTAAAGTCTTCAAAGCACTTTGAATCTTGAAAAGGGAAAGGGGCATTGCGTTTGGAACATATTAAGCTTTATGTGTGTGCTTTGTGTTTGGGACAAAAACTCTGAAACTGCTGGGTTTGTGGGCTTTGCATCTTAAGAAGAAGTGAACATTTATGGGTAATTATGAGCTTCTGGCTTCAGGCAATGTCTGAACGTTTTCATTCTTGAACAAATTAAAAGAGGACAAGGCCAACAGATTCCGGTGTCTAATTTCAGAAGTTTTTAGAGTTTTGCTGCACTGTGTGTACTATATACTCAAGTACTCAAGTATTATTATAGAGAGACACAAGTCCTCCTAAAACCTTATGTACCATAATTCTTAAAGGAGTAGTTCAACATTTCGGGAAATATGCTCATTCGCTGTCTTACTGAGAGTTAGATGAGAAGACTGATACCACTCTTATGTCTGTACATAAATATATAGCTATAGCCAGGAGACAGTTAACTTAGCTTAGCATAAAGACTGGAAACAGGGGGTAACAGTTAGCTTGGTTCTGTCCAAAGGTAACAAAATCTGCCTACTAGCACCTCTAAAGCTTACTAATGAACATGCTATATCTTGTTTGTTTAATCCATACAAAAACCAAAGTGTAAACATGACAAGTTGTGGCTTTTTGAGGGGTTATGTGCCAAACTATTTCTTGGCCAGGTGCAGTGATTAAAACCTCAATGTCGTTTATACTGTAGTTTTTGAACTGATTAAACAAATTTGATATTACACTTTAATTAGTGAGCTTTAGAGCTGCCGGTAGGCGGATTGTGTTACCTTTGGACAAAACCAAACTAGCTGTTTCTATCTTTATGCTAAGCTAAGCTAACAGACTGCTGGCTGTAGCTGTATATTTACCAGACAAATATGAGAGTGTTATCAATCTTCTCATGTAACTCTTTGCAAGAAAACCAATAATTGTACTTCCCAAAATGTCAAACTATTCTTTTAAAGGACAGCAGATCCCCTCTATCTTCAGGATGGCTAATGAGTGTTTGTTTGCCTGTAATGTTTTCTGTCTGTTTTGAATGTTATCAAGCCTGTCAGCATGTATCAACTACAGCTGTCTTTCATGTGGGCTAGTTCTGACAGAGGCACTCTGACAATCAGTCTGGTTTGGGTCAGTGCTCCAACAAAATGCCAAGCAATGAAAATGACCAAATTCCAGATGATGTTGATGTTCTTTGCATTCCTATACAGACTCAGAAAATCACTTCTGTCTGCTGCTCTCTCTTATACCTTTTGGTTTCATCAACTTAAGTGGTTTCTCATGTTTTTGATCGTGAAAATGTTTACTTTAGCTACCAAAGCCCTACAGAGTAGATCAGAGGTTTTCGTCATTGGCTCAACATATGTCAGCTATTTGCAGTAGCCACTATGCCGTGCATCACCTCTGTAAAAAGGTGAATAGAGGTTGAGGAATAGAGGAAGAGAAATACTCCCCATCCATAATGGCTTTCTCTCACCAGATGAAAGCTGTCACTGAAATAATCTGAGAGTGATAGTTTTATGAGCAGTGGTTGGTGACACTGATGTGTAAAAGTGACACAGGCCAAAAAAAAATCTACAATGAGAAAGTCCTGCATTCTCTGTGTCTCAAAGAACAGCAAAGATTTGTTGCATTTTTTTCAAAATGGTACATATTGTCCATAAGGTTCTGGCATCTGCAATCCAGACACACAGTAACCAAAGACAGACACACAATCTGTGAGTTGGAGTTGATTACAGTAGTGGAGTTTGAGGGCGTTATGGGGCATGCTGTGGAGAGTGGCATGATCTCTTCTCTCCTGAAACAAAAAGAGGCCTATCTGACCAAAGGACCTCTGTTTATTTGCTCTAATGAGGGCAAAGAGGACAGAGAGAGAGAGAAAATGTGTACACAGCATTGCATTATTAGTTTGTGTCTCTGCATATATTTTTGTGTATATTATGTGTCTTAGTGTACAATGTATGTCCTTTGAAAATGTAGTGCTAGTGATAATAGGAAGGATACTTGTGGTCATAAAGTTACAAAAGTTATGTGTGTAAATTATAAACCTCAACAAAGTCTTGGAATGTTTTGAAGTATTTTTATAACCAGTTGGTGTTCGACACTGAGCATGAGTGCAGATTTAGTCACCTCAAATACAAAGACCCATGTGACAACTTTTGTCAGTAATGAGAAGAAATTTTGACTTTTTAGACGTTAGACATTTAGGGCTGGCAATCACAATTAACACTAATGGAATTTTATCTGCAAACACATGCAGCCCTATATAGTGTAAATGTCACATCAGTGATGGATAATGATTGCATCTGACTGCTTTCTACATCAGTCAGATGCAATTATTTAGCAAGTTTTAAGACAAGTTAGGACCAGCATCATAAGTAATTTGTCTTCAAAACACATGGGTCTGCTATTGTCTGCAGCTTACAGTATCTTGTAATTTCAGTTTTGTCAGATCAACATGAAACACAGCGGCTATTTTCCTTAACCCATTCTTGTGTTCACCTGTTTTTAGCTAATTTAATGGCTTTTTCTGGTTTTGCCAGTAATGTCACGGAGAAAGACTTCCATCTGTGGTTTAACTCCTGGACCACAATTATTGAGAACAAATGTCAGACATCAAGTGAGTAACACAGCATGGAGTTAACCTTATTTAATTTTCACTATTTTAAAGTGAAAAAGCTTATACTATAGGTTAAGTACTGAAGTACAATTTAAGTACGAGTACAAACAATTTTGATTGATTCTTTTGTTTGTAATTCCACTTAATTCCAGCTTAAACAAGATGTTTTGAGGGGACATGTTTAGAAAGTTCAGAAACACTGTGCGTAAATCTTGAGTTATTACATATTCAGGATTTTGTTTTTAGACGGCAGTGCAATCACAAGGACAATACAAATCAAGAAAGTTAACAAGGTAAACAAAATATGTAGTTCAAGATATGTATAGTAAAACCTAAACAGATAATATTCATGATATTGCCCAGTGTGTTTCAAATATACATTAAGTAGTGTCAGGAGGGACAGAAGTAGAAAGAAATGATGTCAGAAATTGCAAAAACCTGGTGTCTTGGAAAGGTTTGATGTTATATTGTGAATGTCTGTGATGTTTGCTGTGTTGTACTGTCTTATGTTGTTATTATGTAACAACAGTGCTTGATGGATGATGTAATTCTGTCTTTCCAACTGAGAAATGTAATCATTAAACTGAAGTGTTTAAGCTGAAGTGAGGAAAGGTCACCCAGAAGTAAGATGCTGCAGATGTCAGATATCCTGCTTATTAATCATAAACATAATTATTAATATACAGTGTAGAGAGCCAGAGAGCATGAAAGTATTTATCTTGGTTGGACAGTGTGCCGGGCATAACGCGGTTCTTCAGTGTTATTTGTGCACATATGACAGCATAGTAGATGACAATCTTTATGATTGAATGGTATGTCATAGAAATACCGGGAATAATATTAACAGGTCATAAATTAACTTGCAATGTAGTGGTTGCCATTTGGAGGGAATAGCACTTACCAGGCCCAATAGCAGTTTGTAACAGCAATATATTAAACTGAGTAACAGGGGTGAAGGCTGATGTGGTGGCTTGTGCAGTGCAGTGGCCAATAAGCAGCAGCACCAATACAGACAGCAGTGGCAGTAGCAATAGATGTGTGGGCCATTTAGTAGACCAGTAGAGCATTCTGTTATGTGGCTGTGTGTTGAGGTGGCTCTCAGACACAGCAGATACACGCTAATGACTTCATATTCCTGCCTTAACTTACACTACAAGCTCCAGTTCTGGTGATTGTGGTAGTTTAGGAATTATTTACTCAGAGTACTACTACAATGCTAACACTCAGTGGCCCTGAAACTATAACATACAAACAGAGCTTGGGCCTTAAGCAGACTTGCCAAGCTTGACTGGTATAACAAAAGAGACTTCACCCGGTAGTCAGACAGATGTTTCGAACAAGAAAGCATGTTCAGAGGGATGAGGCTGGCAGGCAGGATATCAAAGATGCTAGGTGGGTCAGAACAGGTACAGGCAGGAACAATGGCTATGACTCTTAAGGCAACATAAACAATCTGACAAATAACAGGGCTGAACTACCCTCAACATATGCTGAGGAACAAATGACTATGGGATGCAGCTGAACAGGAAAGTGACAAGGCAAGATCAGGTGACTAGCAGAAACAGAAAATTGATGGGGATGAATAGTAAGTAGCTGAGGGATGGCAGCGTATCATCTTACAGGAGATGGTTACAACACTAATATGACCTGGAGACACAAGTAGAGGAGGAGGAAGGAGCAGGAGTAGTTATAACACAATCAAGACCCTTCAAAGTCTGCAAGCATGTATACTGAAAATTTTATTTCTTAACTATCAGTTAATGGATGGATATTAATGTTAACAGTTAATATATAAGCAACACAATATCATAATTTTGTAATTTGGTCAGACTGGTTTGTAGTGAGTTTTAATTGTTTCAGACATAATAAAAAAAGTTTTATTTGCCCTTTGTGTGCCCAGGTTGTGAAGATGTGGAACTGGGTTTTCACTGTGACTGTCCTCCTGTCCTCCATGAAACAGGCTGAAGCTCAGGGTATAAATAACTCTAATTCTCCTCCCAACTACCACATCAGCCCCAAGAGCTCTCCTCATGTGTTTGTGTGTCAGTTTATGTACAGAAACTATGTCTTCATGTGCTCACATGTATTCTCCATCACTTGTATTTGCAGGCAGTTGTAATAATGTGCAAGCAGCAGATATTGTTTTCCTGGTTGATGGGTCTTCCAGTATTGGCCGAGCTAACTTCCTGCAGGTGAAGGGCTTTATGGCTGGAATCGTCAAGCCATTTGCCAGCTCTGTCAGCGAGTCAGGAATACGGTTTGGGGCCATACAGTACAGTGACACTTCCAGGTGACAGACAGGATAAATATTTACCTCATTTACCTCATCATTACTTCCCTGTAATGACAAAGCATCTTACTGCAGGTGCAGAATTATGTATTAATGCACATTTCTCTCCCTTCAGAGTTGAATTTACATTTACTACCTATGTGAATGGCACTGAGCTGGTCAACGCTGTACAGAATTTGAACTATAAGGGTGGAAACACACGCACTGGTGCTGGTCTCAAGTTTGTCGCTGATAACTTCTTCAACCCTGCGTCTAGTCGGGATGTCCCAAAGGTCTGAGGAACAGCCATTCTGCGATGTTTCATAATTATAAAACTGCATATTTAAAATAGTAAAATAGAACTCCTTGTGTTTCTAATTCTACCTGTGGGTCCTCCTTAACTATCAGATCACCATCCTGATCACAGACGGGAAGTCACAGGACAATGTGCAGGAGCCAGCGCAGAAGCTGCGCAGTCAAGGAGTGCATGTTTTTGCTGTCGGTAGGTGTCTCACCTGCAGTTTCTGGATTTTTTTAGACTTGCTTATGAGCCACTGTGATTTCTTTTCTATTTTGCCAATTTTTTGTATTTCTTAGGTATAAAGAGTGCAGACAGGAATGAATTGGCTCAGATCTCCTCCCAGCCCAGCAGTGATTTCACCTCCTTTGTTGGGGACTTCAAACTTCTCAACACACTTCTTCCTCTTGTGAGCCCCAGAGTGTGTTCCAAAGCAGGAGGAGTCTATGCTAGCGATGGTATGCCGGTTAACTTAAATAGCATAACATCAGTATACTAAAATACACACAGTCACAAATATGTGTCAGACTATTATCTCAGACTTTATTTATAGACTTCATAGACTGTAAACCTGCATTTAATTTTATGTCTCATCCTGCTTCCACCCTCTCCTCTGCTCTACTCTCAGAGGCATTTTCTGGTCCGTCCAACATTCAGTTCACAAGCCAGACATCTGATTCTCTCAGGTTTCGCTGGAGTTCAGCAGGGGGGCCTGTGAATGGCTATGTGGTCCAGTATGTGCCACTCTCTGGCCTGGGTCAGCCTATCACAGCAGAGCTGCGTCAGGTGAGTGCAGATCTTGAAGAATATTCCTGACACATGGAGATGAGTATTGGTATAAAATATACTGAAGTAGTAAATTGCAGTTTTATGAGCCAAATCCTGCTTTGCGGGAGAAACACATGCCTTCAGGCTGAGTATAAACATGTCTAATGGGTGGATCTTCTTCATGTAGATGCTGTAGAGATTAAAGTTTGGCAGAGCAAAGAGTGAAATTCCCTTCTGTGTACCCTGGCAGACATGATGAAGATACAAGAATGCCATGGCTCAGCCATCATTATCTATCTGCCATTCATTTTGCAAAAACTTGTTTTAGGCTTGTTTACAAAGATGACCTCTGTCTCTCCCTGCAGGAGACTGTGTCTGCCACTCAGAGGACCTTTACTGCACGAGAGCTGAGGTCAGGAACCGACTACCTGGTGACTGTCATTGCCCAATACCCCAACAGTGTGGGAGAGTCTGCTTCTGCCAAGCAACGAACCAGTGAGTGAAAAGTGAAGGATGCAAATGTCAGCAGAGAGACATCTGCCAAAACACTAATGCAACCTCTCTCACAAAACTGAACAGAACTATTAATGTTAAACTTGTCATAGTCTTACACCTGCTTTTTTCTCCTCCTCATATAGGGTCTTTGCCAGGGGTTTCCAGTCTACGTCTGATCCAGGCAGGCTTCTTCTCTCTCACTGTGGGCTGGGATCAGCCGTCATCTCCCGTCCAGGGCTACAGACTCACCTATGGACCACGAGGTCAGGCATTTGTGTTTTAGTAAGATTTACAGTACATTAGCAACATCTCTGCTTTTGAAAAAACTGAAACCAAGTACTTTTGTTGTCTGTTGTCTTGTCACAACAACTAGTCTTGGCAGAATGAAGGATTACAGTAAAAATGAAGGAGGGAAAATAAGTTACGTAGTCAATAACAGTTAACCTGTTAACAAGTTGGAGAACATGAGCTTTTCTCACACCTTACCTCCCTCAGGCTGTCAGTAAGGATTTTTATTGCCCAATCATTACCTAAAATATCAAATACATTTTATCATCACTAGTCTTGAAATTAGATAGACAATGAAAACCTTTACATGTCACGGATCATCAGTAATTTTGTCCTTTCTAGAGACAGGGTGTGGCACAGATCATAACAGTGTCAAGTGTCTGGGTGCTTATACCATGACTCAGGAGAGAAAAGTGGCCCCTGAGGGCTGATTTACACAGTTTCTCCCTCCAAACATGTGGCAGGAGTGCCAGTCTCACATGGAGCTCCTCTTCTGACTAGTTAGGCTGGCATGTGTGTGAAAGTATTTAAATGAGGCCAGTGTATATCCTTTAATGAGAGGTGATGTTTCTACCTGTTCCTGTGTCTGCTGGTTCTGGCAAGTGTGTGCCTTTGACACAGATAATTCAAACAAACAAGACAGATAATGACAGACATCCAAGCACATAGAGGACATGCACATGCACACAACACAGACAAACAATATTTCTCTGCAGTTAGCTGGCTGCCATATTTAGGCTTTGTGCTTTGAGAATGAGGTAAACCTAATGAAGTGAGGACACATCCCATATGTTTGCAGTTTGTAGTCAGCTAATTTGTCTGATGACATACTGCACAGTATAATCTGTAATTACTATTAATGCACTAATTAATCTTCTGCATGCCCTCCATTTTTATTTGCCCTGTCTGTTGTGTGGTTGGAAGAGCAGGTCAGCCAGCAGCTCAACTATTGGAGCAGTCTCTGTCTGCAGACTCCACATCTGTCACCTTGGAGTCACTTAAGCCCGACACAGAGTACGTCATCAGCCTCTACCCCCTGTTCCCCCGAAACTCTGCATCCCCATCCATCCTCAATGCCCGCACATGTGAGTCCATCTGTGGCCCATTATTGATACCTTTTTGTACTCTTATATGATGATTGTAAATACTTGATGAGTCATAATCAGTCAGACACAATATAATACAGTTGTACACTGTGTAATAAAGGCACAAAATGGAGCAATATTAAAACAAGTGTTAGATACAGTATATGTACAGTAATACAATATACATATAGTGATAATGTCTCCTTGTGGTTCGGAACGGGTTTCAGTATAATTAGCAAATATTATTAGCAAAGTGTGTGTGTGTGTGTTCATGTTTTTGCATGTGTCAGTGCGCCTTGAGGCAGTGCAGCAGTTGTCAGTGGAGACGGAGTCAGAGGGCAGTGTGCGTCTGCGGTGGAGAGGCGTGAGTGGCGCGCAGGCCTACCGTCTGGTCTGGGGACCATTTACAGGTCAGGACAAAGCAGACATCAAACAACATCTTGCATTTCTGCCAGTCAGTATTTGTTTTTACAAATTTGCATATACACATATCATTATATTTTTGTTTCTTTGTTCACAAAGGTCGAAATGTCGAGACTGTGGAGGTTGCTGGTGACACTGACTTTCACACTTTGTCCAGACTGCAGCCCGACACAGAGTACATCATCACTATCTTCCCGCTGTATGAGGGCAACACTGAGGGCCCTGCAGCAACGGCCAGGTTCAAGATAGGTAGGTGTGGTTTCAGTAGTTCATCACAACGCCTAACATCTCTCTTTGCTCTCTGTGATTTTTTTCTTGTTCATTGTACCCTCTCAAAACTCACAGTTACACACACACACACACACTCACCAAAACAGTTAATTGCCACAATGAATGAAATTCTATTTTTGTGCCCCTTCATATTTCTTAAATTAGAAATTGGCATAAAAGAATGTTTTTTGAGTAGGTGGTTGCCATTTGTTGTGTCCTGCCAAGTACAGGGACAGGAAGCAGAGGGGAATAGAAAGAAGAAATAGGAGAGAACAGATCCCTGCTGTTTTTCTCTCCTGAAAGCCTACACGTGATGCTGTTTAGTTTTGTTTAAGGAACATTTCTAGCACACCTACACATTCATTATATACAAACACACCATCTGTCTCTCGTGAGTAATGCCCATATGGCGTCACTTCAATTGGACCAATGTTTGAATGAAGGCTGAGTCACTGCAAGGGCCACTGCACTGAGCAGAGAGCTGACAGAAATGGAGGACTGAAAACCTTCTTGTGGCCAAGTTCTGCTATCAAAGAAGTGAGATATATACAGTGCTCTACATACTGTACACCACAGTAACTTGTTTCTCTTGTTTGTTCCTGTGTAAACCAGTAGAGTAACAACTGTTTGTTGCGTCTGTGGTTTGTGATGAGCCGGTCTGTTCCTTCTCATTAGGAAAAAATGTTGACTCTTTTTTTTTTTTGCTTTTAATGAGGACCACACTGAATGAAGCCCTCATGTTTATTTACAAATACATAATTAATATATTCATCAACACCATTACGCTTTCTAAGATGACATTCAGTCCTAAACAATACATCAAAGACTGCATCGCTATTTTCTTTCTACTGATACTTCCTACATGAAACTGCTCACAACAAGGTCTGTGGATTATCTTCGAGTGCCAAATAGTCCCATTATATTCCAAAAATGCCGTCATCTCTACGGCCGATATCTCCAAAACTCAGCAACTCTCACCAAAACAATCTAGATGGATAAATAGCACTACAGGTAAAATATGTATTTTTGTTTTTGGGGTGAACTGTCCCTTTTTAAAGCTTAAGTTATATATTTTTAAATGGATTTTGGTTATGTTTATCTTCTTCCACAGAAGAGCGTTTCTTTGAACCAAGTCCACTACACCGGCAGCCTGAGGGCAGAGGTGTGGTATTTTGTCTGAAATGAAAAACTCTAAAACTGTAATTTTAGTTGTCAGTGATATATTGGCAGTGAGATAACTGTGATATACTCAGTTACATAAAACAAAAAACCTCAGGTGCTTAAACCCCAATTCTGATGATGTTTCTCTACACACCTCATAGAATCTCTACTACACCTCACTTAATGGACTCTTGGAACAATTAGTTTCCCATCAGTCTTGTAATTGTCTGCCTCCAGCATAAGACATGATACCATGTCTTATGCTGGATGTCATGTTGTGCAAGCAAACCAGAATTTGTAGCTGCAACACTTCAGCTACAGTAGGATGGGTATATCAGGATGTCATTTCTTAGTCTCTTTTGTAGGAATTTGAGTAGAGAGTAGTGTGCAGTAGCATTTTCTAAGCGTCAAATGAAATCTAAAATTTCAAGTAACTGGCACTGTGGCAGCTGTGTGTGTGTGTGTGTGTATGCAAGTGTGGTGATTAAGTTTCATGTTGGTTATGTTGCAATTAAGGGCAATGCAATAATTTCAGCAATGCAGTTCTATATTTAGGGGCCAGGCAGGTCTGCTGCTGGCCCCTCTTGTATTTCGCAATGCTATTATTATTATTATTATTATTATTATTATTATTATTATTATTCCACGAACTCTGCCTTCCCATGCATAAAAATAAACGAAACTTTGGACATAGGTCTAGTCCTATGCCAAACTTCCTCAACTGACATTGTGGGCTAATAGTCCGGATGGTGGCACTACAGCAACTGTAGTATTATTAAACTGAAGTTTAATACTTTGGAAATTCATAACAAATCAGTCATATGTGCTACCACGTTGCAGCTTTAACCAAAATGTGTAGCCCAAGTGAGCAGAAATATTCACATGCTTCAAGCTGGCAGGAATTATGAAGTCCATCACTCAGATCACTTTTCTCAAAAACTGTAAAAGGATTGTGACTGTGGATTTTGTCCCCCATCACTTTAGAAATCCCTCTAGGAAAGTATCTCTTTGCAGCCAGCATGAACAGAAGTAATGATCGCTGCAACCAATAAACCATTTAATTTACATAAAGGCATTTCAGTATTGTTTTAAGACAGACTTGAAAAAGACATTTTTCATTGATGGATTGATGAGAATAGTGCTTTATGACATATTACATAATTACATACATATTACATAACATGTGCTTCCCTCAGAGCGTCAGGAGCAGCAGGTCCTCAGAGCAGCTACCACTGGCCCCTCCTCTATTCGCCTCACCTGGAGAATCATTCAGTCCTCTCGAGGGTACCGCCTGGAGTGGAGGGAGGGGGAAGGTCAGATATGCATGTCACGTTCACACTCAAACATTCGCTTGTCCCTTTTGTCCTCTTTTTGTACTTGCATTAAAACATTCTCTTGTTTTAAGGAGGGCTATGTAACGTGGACAAGTTATTAGTCTGATCACAAGAAATTATTTTGATATGTAATGATACATATGCTAACAAATGCAAAATCAAGTCTAAAAAAGGAGTTGCATTGAACTTCATGTTGATACTAAATATAGTTGTTTCAAATCTAATTTTGTGTCTGATTTTAATTGATCTTATTTGTGTTAATATAGACAACAGTAATGCGATGTGTACTGTAGCCTTACTTATTCATTGTTTTATCGCTACATGATTTGACTGAAACATAGTCTATATATATATATATATATATATATATATATATATATATATATATATATATATATATATATATATATATATATATATATATATATATATATATATATATATATATATATATATATATATATATATATATATATATATATATATATATATATATATATATATATATATATATATATATATATATATATATATATATATATATATATATATACTGATATTGTAGGTATAGTGAACATAAATCACCTGATCTTGGACTGTTGCTTTGTCTCCAGGAGGCCGTGTCCAGAGCCTGACCTTTCCTAGAAGTACTACCAGCTATGCGCTAACAGGCCTTCAGCCCAACACAGAATATATCATCACCCTGTACACCCTGTTCGAGGGTCGTGAGGAGGCCACACCTGTCTCCACCACATCCAGAGGTCAGTAACTCAGCTAGGGGGCACAAAACTCTGAATTGATTTTGGATTAATTTATGGGTCATAAATGTGCTGGAGTTGAATTCCAAGTAGTTCTGAATATGTTTGAATATGTAGATATCTATGTTTAAAAGTTTATTATATTGCAGAGGAACAGCCAGTGGGGAGGGTGTCCAACCTGAGAGTCGTGGAGTCTCTGGGCAGTACTGTCAGACTCGGCTGGACGGGTGTAGCCGGGGCCACACAGTACCGCATCATTATCCTGAACACAGAAGGTACACTGACTGATTTTATTCATTATTTTATTATTCATTTGGATTTTTTAGTGCCTAGTTATGAATGAAAACATGCTTGTGAAAATAGTGTGCCTGTGTATTTCATGTCATGGCAGAGGGAACAGAGGAAATCCGGATTGTCCCAGGAAACCAGACGACCCTCGACCTCAGAGACCTGACAGTGGGAGTGTCTTATGGTGTCAGTGTAACAGCACTGGTGGGAGAAAATGAAGGAGACCCAGTTACTGTCTACATCAAACCAGGTGGGTGCGGCTGTGTGCTTCATCCTGTTTTCTTGTTCCCGTAAACAGCCAATTCTGGATAGCAGATAACTAAAAAATCCCCATCTAATTTTTAATCAAATTTATCCTTTACTGTTTTCATTTACTTGTGTCCATGGTTAATATGTTTTATCTTTTCTATCTTTACATTTAATCCAAAGTATGTAATTTATCTTGCAATATCTTAACAGCTCTTAACACCACTGGATCTTTTTAATTACTGTTCACACATACTGTATATTAGCACATGATGTACATACAGTATTAGTGTGTTGTGGATATCAAGATGAAGGCACAATTACCCAATGTATGTGTCTAAATATTTGTGAATATCTTTG
This sequence comes from Siniperca chuatsi, assembly GCF_020085105.1. Taxonomy (NCBI): domain Eukaryota; kingdom Metazoa; phylum Chordata; class Actinopteri; order Centrarchiformes; family Sinipercidae; genus Siniperca; species Siniperca chuatsi. The sequence continues at coordinate 18,546,799 of NC_058043.1, forward strand.
AAAGCCTTGGTTGGTTGAATTATTATAACCTTTTCTCTGTCCCTGTTGTTGCCCTAGAAGTGAAATACTTAGGCTTGCTTTCTTAAAAAGATTTATCCATTGAATTTTGCCACCTGGGGCCCTGTATGCCCTTCATTTCAGAGCAAGGTGCTGGCAGAGTGACTAACCTCAGAGTGACAAACGCAAACAGTCGCAGAATTCGAATTGCCTGGACAGGTGTTTCTGGGGCAACAGGGTACACAGTTACTTGGAGACAAGGCAACAGTAAGTGTTGAAATGTGTTTGTGAGTTTATCCTTTTCAATCCTGTATTATTGTATTCGTCTTTTACATAAAATTGAAGATAGAGCAAAAGATGTATTTTTAGATCTTACCTAAAGATCCTTTAAAAAAACGGTAGTTTTAGACTTTGACTCTGACTTTGAAGTTTCATATCTTTACTTCTCTCATTGTTTTGGCTTTAAGTCAGATTTTTATGTGCATGATTTCATATTCCCTTATGTTCTGTCTTGCAGGTGCGGAGCTGTCCCGTGTTCTTGGGGCGGAAGCTACGACTTTCACTATAGACAGCCTGCAACCAGATGAGGCGCTGGTAATTGGTGTTGCGGCTGTGGTTGATCAGCGCGTTGGAGAGGTGGTCACACTGTCTACTCGGACTAATCCCAACGGTGGATCAGTGTCTGGCCTACGCATCATTGACGTCACATCTCAGAGGATACGCATTGCATGGTCACCTTCCACTAGGGCAACTGGCTATAAGATCACTTGGCGCCGTGATGATGGCAAGCAATGATTAGCATTAATACTCAGTATTTTACAGACATAAGATACATCCAAATACATGATAGGCCAGTATAATGACTAGTAAAAGCTTAGATTGTTCAGATTTTATGGTAGAAATTTATGGATATGAGGGAATGTTTAATTTTTGCAGGGCCATAGTGGTTGATCTTCAAGGACTGTGTGAGGCCTCCAAGATGCCTTCAAGATTAACCACTAGGCCTCTGCATAAATTAAACATTCCCTCATATCTATAAATATCTACAGATTTGGGTAGTGATCTGGCTGTCAGCATGTATCTGTAGTAGGAGAAAGACACACATTTCTACAGTTCCATCTCTCTGTCATGTTTTGCTTGGCGCAGGATTTGAAACAACTCGTACCGTGGCTGGCGACGTGTCTTCCTTCACCATTGATGGACTACAGTCAGATTCAGCCTACACTGTGTTAGTTTCTTTACTGAGTGGCTCTCGAGAGGGAAGTCCTTCCACCCTGAGTATCAGAACAGGTACCTCACTGAATCTGTCAAATACACATTATTATTGTTGTCTTTTGGGAGAAACTTGGCTATGAGTCAGGGAATACAAAATAGAATAACTGATTGTTTCCTGTCCTGACTTTCAGGGTCAGACCAGTCTGTGGTCGGGACTGTGACGTCACTGCAAGTCCAGGAGACCCGTGGAGAGGTTGTCCGAGTCACTTGGGTTGGTGTGCAGGGAGCAACGGCTTATCGCGTGTCTTGGAGGAGAACGGACGGTACTTCTACTACTGGTTCATTTCACTTTTGTGATCATCTCATATATTTTCATAGATCTCACATCTTAGTGCAATAATGAAAGTTTCTTTCAAAGCATCAGGTTGCCCTTAATATATGCATGTCACATTAAAGTTTGTTGTCCTCTATGATGGATGTTTTATGGTAGCCAGTCTGTGTCACACAACTCACTGTTGTGACTATGTGCTGCTGTAGGTGGTGAAGAGAGGAGTCAGCTGGTGGGGGGAGATGTGACAGCAGTGGATTTAGACCGGCTGGACCCCGGAGCCCAGTACGAGGTGCAGGTCATGGCTTTAGTTCAAAACAGAGAGGGAACCCCTGTGTCTGTTAGAGTCACCACACGTGAGTCCTGTCTTCCTATATTCAGACATTATTTCAAGGTTTCCACAAGTTTTAATAACGCTTGAAAGTGCGTAGGTTGGAGAAAATGAACAATGGACTTAAGGCCTTAAAAGTCTTAAGAGAATGGATCGATTTAACAGCACCTTTTTGAATAAAATGTAGTTCACAAATGCTGAATATACTAAAATATAACATACTGCACATTGCATTGTTGGCATCAGTAATAACTTGTCTAATGTCAAGTCCCTACTTTAACCTAAAACATGCCAATATTTAGCCACTATTAAAACCTTGAAAATAACTGAAAAGCCTTTAAACTTGATGTGTAAGCAATCATGCGAATACTGTCTTTCTTGTGTGCAACAGTTTAGTATTGCACCTTATACAAAATCTTATATTTAGACAAATATATTGGAGCATGTCGAATGTCGAAATGTGTACATCGCTGTGTATTTCTGATATATATATCTGTATATCTGATTCTCTGTATCCATGTATACAGCTGTTGCCTTCACACCCCCTCCCTCACTACCCACCACAACTTTACGAGTGGCAGAGGTTACCCAGAATTCTGTGCGGCTTGGCTGGAATCCAGTAACAGGTGCCACAGGATATATTCTACGCTGGAGAGAGGAGACAGGTGAATCATGTCACTATATGTGTTATAATTCATTTCTTTTAGACTCCTATATGCCTGCCCTACAGTCCTATCATTTTAACTGTTCACATTTCTCAGATCTTGGTCGAGGCTTGTCTGTTACGCTCCCCGCTGCGTCCAGCTCTTACCAGGTGACTGGGCTGCGTTTGGGCCGTCAATATCGCTTTACCGTGCAGCCCACATTTGCAAGTGGATTGGGAACAGAGAGCTCTGTAGATGAACACACTGGTAACACACCGCCAACACATGTTCTTTCATATACTCACCATACCCATAAACACCTTACAAACCCCTACAAACATCTCTGTCCACAGTGTGCGCTGGTGGGCGTCTGGATGTGGTGTTTCTGGTGCCGGCATCTACCGATCGGATTGGCCTAGCAAGACCTCTGCGCGAACTCCTCACAAGTGCAGCAAGGTCGCTCAATACTATCGGAGCCCGTGATTCACAGGTACTGCACTTGAGGAATAAGTCTCAAAACAGGGTGTGGAGAGGCACAAGGCTGCTCACAGAATCTGCTGGCTTGATCATTTTTAGCTGTGTCTTGCCAATATTTTAATAATTTTCTGCCTGTTTCAGATGGGAGTTATAGTATATGGTTACAGACCCAAAATATGGTTCCTGCTTAATCGCCATGGCAGGTCTGACACACTTCTTCAAGAGATCCAGTCCACACCCTTTGATGAAAGCCCCGGGAATAACATTGGTCAGTTATTTCTCCGTCCTCTCTGATAGATGTTCTTCCTGGTGTTGTCCTTTTCTGTACTTACAGAGCTTCATCTCTGTAGCTATTTGGTGTATGTGCGTGTGTCAGCAGTTATGACATTGTCTGTCTCCCTCTGCAGGTGAGGCTGTGACATTCACCAGACAGTACGTTCTGACCCCCTCAGCTGGACGGAGACAGAGGGTCCCTGGAGCTGTTGTCATCATCACTGACAAAAAATCAGCTGACAACCTCACTCTCACAGCCAGCAGTCTCAGGGCTACAGGTGTGCTGGAGCAGACCAACAAGCAGTCATCTGTAGAATGAAGCTTTCATTTGCTTTAACCTGGTTGCATGTAACTATCTGCACCTACCAGATCACAATAATTGGCTACATCTGGACAGTTTAGTTTCAAGATTTCAGCCACAGAAGTGTATGTAAACTGATTTCAAAAAATACTTTCCTAAAAATAGTTTTAAGTCACTGGCCCTAAAACAGATGCTACCCATCTGGAACTTAAGCAAGCTGAAAAACAAGGAAAATATTTTTGTTTCTACTTCTGAATTCATATGAACTTCAACTATATTTATACATACTTTACATTGACAACCCTTGATACACTACACATACAAATCTGTTGGTGTGTGTGTATGTGTGTCTGCTAGGTGTGACAGTGTTAGCAGTGGGTATAGACCAGGCAGATACTGAGGAGCTGCGTCGGGTGGTGACGGATGGCAGCACCCAAAATATCCTGTATACCCGTGATGCAGTACAGTTGGACACCGTACATGCCGATCTGGCAGACTTGCTCTGTGGTATTGCCAGAATACCAGAGGTAAGAAGAAACCTGGAAAAAGTACATGTGTTTGATTATAATCTTGTTTATCAAGCTTGGTGTGATCTGTATACAAGTGACATAGCAATGACCAAGACCAAAACAACACATTTTCCCATTACTGTGTTAACACAATACTGTGACTCCCAATTCAGCTGTTTGACAAACAAATTTAACATTTGGACACAGATTCTGACAAATGTTAATGATGTTTTGTGGCTTTTATGTGGAAATAGCATGGAATTGAATTACAGTACTAAAGGAGGATACAAGACAAAAAGCTCTCTCATCTCAGTGTAATGTTTCTGTCCTTGTTTTGTTTAGGTACATCCAGGTCCAGACCAGTGTACCATTCAGTGTCCTCGGGTGAGTAATTCTATAACTGCACTTTCATACTGTATTAAAACCTTTGTCATTATTATCACAGGTTCAGTTTATTGGACAGACTTGTCTCCAACTTTGATGAACATACTATAGATTTGACGTGTTTTCCTCCTCTTCTCCTCTTTACTGTATGATTTCTAAGTTGAATTTTTCCTCTTTCTTTTAGGGTGAGAAGGGAGATCGTGGAGAGAAGGTACAGTGCAGAAAGTTGCACTTTTTTTTAACTTCTTGTAATTTGTATTTTCAGCTGATAAGGGGCCATTTTTTGTTCGATTCCACAGGGTGACAGCGGCAGAGATGGTGCAGATGGACGTAAGGGAGAGCCTGTGAGTCATTCATTAACACTGACATTGATGATTCTTCTATACAGCAATGTACTGATTTTTCAAAATAATATTGATTGTACATACTAATATGGTGTCCATATTTGTGTGTATGTGTGTGTGTGATGTAGGGTCGTGATGGTTCGCCTGGGAGGGAAGGCCCCAGAGGACCTGAAGGACGCCCAGGTGCGCCAGGCCAAACTGTCCCTTTTGACCCCTCAGCGAGGGTGAAAGGAGAAAAGGGGGAGAGAGTGAGTACATCTCAGGCCACACCAAAACTATACAAATGTGCCTAATTAGGACTGAAATAACAAACAGTTTGTTTTCTGTTTAGGGTTTTCCTGGCATTGATGGAAGTCCAGGGTTGCCGGGCCGACCAGGTTCCCCTGGAAATGCAGGGGTACCGGTGAGTAGAGAGACCAGACCCCACAGACCCATTGGACTTGTTCATTTTGTCGTATTAGCATAGAGGTAACAAAATTATGTTGTTTTGTGTCTGCAGGGTTCACAGGGCCTACCTGGTATCAGAGGAGACCCAGTGAGTAACCCTCGTTCTCCTGACCTTCCGAGTTGTTAGGTGGACATCTGAATATGAAGGACAGTGTTTTTATCTTGTTCTAGGGTGAACCAGGTGGGACAGGTCCACAAGGACCAAAGGGTGGTAAAGGTGAAAGGGTGAGCTGAGTGATCATTTTTAACCTTTTTCCTAACCCACCTCACAAGTGTTTAAAGTTTCTTTGTGCCAGTTTAAAAGAGACAGAAGAACAAAGTGAAGTGTGTGTGTGTGTATGTTCATGCTGCTTTGCTGATGCTTCAGGGTGAACCAGGCTCAAGTATATCTGGAGGGGGTCTTCCAGGGCGGAAGGGAGAGCCAGGCATCCCTGGAATACCGGTAAGAAACAAACTGTAAAGCCAGCACAGAATGTTCTTAAACAACCAAAAGACAATCACATCATCAAGATCCAGGTGGTCACAACATGATAACACGTGACTTTTCGCCACAATCCTAAATTTGTTTTGTATGGCCACATTTATCCTAAAACCCACATTAGGTCTTACTCACACAAACACCCCAGACTATCCTCTGCAAAGTGATGTCCAGCTGCAGTAGAGAGGGCAGGTTTAGCTGTCTAGATGTTTTGCATTCCTATATACCAACCTGTGTTTGTGTTGTGTACTAAGGGTACTCCGGGTCGGCCAGGCAGCGATGGGGCCAAAGGTGCCCTTGGAGTTCCAGGGACACCGGGTCAGGATGGTCGTCCAGGTTTACCAGGAACACCAGGACTGTCCATCAAGGTTGGTCTCCTCTCCTGCTGCTTCTCTCTATTTCCTTTAATTTAGAAAGAACTTTAGTATACTGACATCTTAAAGACTTTCACTCGGGAATGCATATTCATTTGAAAATACACCTGTTTCAAATACTAGCCTAAAAGAAACAAGAGAGATATTTTACTGCTGTCATTCTTTTGGTATTTTGAAGTGACATATGGACAGCTGGGTTCATGAGTGTGCTGTGTTCAGTTTACTAATGTAATGATACATTGCAATTACAATTGAAGTAGAATAGCTTAGATATTCAGACTGTTTTGCTAAACTGCTTACAGGCATTACATTTACAAGCAAACATAGTCTCACATCCATAGAAAATTCTGTTGGTTGTTTTAAATTAGGCATAAGATTATTGTAATAACAGATGCAATCTGAAATCTTTGATAACAGTACATCCTTCCTCAGTGCATTCTCTCAGATTTCCACATACTATTAAAAACCTTTCCTCACTTTTTTCTAAGCATTTTAGAAACCATAATGAATTCTAAATGAGTCTTTTGGCTCCAGTGACTGGTCCAAGAAGAAACTGTTATTGTCAAAGTCACGCACATGGTGGTAGCATTGAGCCATTTATACATAATATTCAGTGGAGGCTCAAGTACTTACTGTATGTGCCAGGAAATCTGAGATTTTAGAGGTGTTTTTTGTTACACAATATCATTTTAATGTATGATTTTAATTTTAAAAGTCAGAGTTTTTTGTAGAGATCTTAATGATTTCATTATCATATTGTGATATTTTCCTTGTAAAGTTGAGAGGGGGGGCTGCACACACACTTCACTCTTTCTGTATTTTTCAGTGCATCCAAAAACCATGAATCACACTATTTAGAATTTAAAGTACTGATTCTCATTACAGTTTTCAATTCCTCAGTAGTCAAAACGAGTTTTGTGAGGATTAAATAGAATGACCACTTATTTCTTTTATTTCAATAATTTAGTTTTCTTCCTGCTATTGTGTTGTCATTGGTTTTCTTTTATCAGTTTGCCTTAATGTTGAGATACGATATGGAGCAGCAGAGAGGTGTGTTGTTTGTGTATGAATCAGCCTGTGAGTATTTGTGTAGATTATCATAGAGAAACCTTCCCTAACAACAATGTTCAGCATCCTCTCTCTCTTTTTGTTTCTCTCTCTCTTTCTTCAGGGAGACAAGGGCAGCTCGGGAGAGAGGGTGAGTCACACCATCACCAGCTTGTCCTCTCACTGTAGAAATATCCAGAGAAGCACATGAGCATAATGATTCTCAGCTCTTATCTCTCTTTGTTGACAGGGACCTCCAGGAGTTGGCTTGAAGGGCGAGAAGGGCTCCCCAGTAAGCGCTGTCAATCACTGCCAATATGCTGACATGTTTAGTTTGCAGATGAACTCTGTGTGCATGTGGGGGTGTATTTTGCATTTTCTAATTGCTTTTTTATCATCAGAGTATTTCAGGACCTCCAGGGGCTCAGGGTCCTAGAGGGCCAGCAGGACCACAGGGCAGCAAAGGAGACAAGGTAGCTGCTGATTGATTCAGTGTATGAGTGTTTGAGCATGTGAGGTGTTTAACTCAAAGAAATGGCTTGTGGTTGTTTTTCAGGGCGACAGTGCTGATGGGCTGCCCGGACCTCCAGGCAGGCAAGGAGAGCCTGGGGACAGGGTAGGTTGAACACACAGCAATTTTAGATAGCTGATGTCACGATGATGAATTTGGTTTTTGCACAATATGAATACAGTTAATACTAGAAAGCACTGATAGCACATACCTCTGCTAGGCCTGCACAATCCTCGTCACACCCATCACATTTTCAAAACTTTTTGATCTGCATCTGGATAAAGATCTGCATCACATAGTAAAAAGCAATCCAATTAAATCCTGGGACTTCTAGAGTTTGTACAAGCAGGACTTGTGCCAAATTTCAAGTGAGACTAATTGCAGTTATGTTGTGGTCATTTCAATTCATCATGATGCTCTAGTGCCACCTATATAGAAAATACCATCATCTGCAGGATCTCACAAAGTTGCTTTGTGCATATGTGATCAAAATATGGCAGCAATTGCACAATGAGTTTAAGAATTATGGTAACCATTTGCAAAACAGTTAGAGGAAAGTGCTGTGGAATAAAAAAAAAATACTTTTTAAGGTCATGCACATATGTCATGATTTACATTTGGTAAATATTGGATAAAATGGCAGAATGTATGTCATAAAATATGTGGCCTATATGGATACATACATGTTAGGCCAATGAAAAAGGAATTATGTGTTGTGAGCAAAAGAAAAAGTGCTTTATAAATGGCCACATGTTGGTGCTATCCACAGAACTATTCAGTTCTCTCTTGGCCCGATGGTCCAACTTTCCACCAACTTTCACTGAAATCTTCTATGTCAATTTTGAGATTTCCAGTGAACTAACAGACAGACATATAAATAAACAGGACTAAAACATGACCTCCTTGATGGAATTGATACATTTATGTTAAAGCATTTCACTCATGTTTTTCAGGGTTCCCGTGGGCCTCCAGGAGAAATTGGCAGCAAGGTAAGATAAAGGTAAGAAAAATCGCTTCTGTTGTAAGGCGTAAATAGAAGAATGACCCCTTTCACTCTCTCTATTCTGATAGGGTGACCGAGGACAGCCGGGTGAGCCTGGATCACAGGGAGACAGGGTAAGTCACATGATATGAGTGTGAATCAGTCAAGTATGTGCATGTCTGTGTCTGTATGTGTGTAAGTGTGGGTTATTAATAGTCTAAATGACTGTGATGCATATTTACAGGTACCGCGCCAGGGTCCATAGTAAATTTTACCACGTTGAAGAGCACATGCAATTTCACCAATTCTGACTTCACCAAAAAGTCAGAAAGGGATGGTATTAACAATCTTGCTGAGCCAGATGTGCGTCTCATCAAGCTTACATAGGTCTAAGTTAAAAATGTTGGTTAGAAAAGGGTGGCGACACAGACGGCTGTCCTTTTTTTCAAATCTAGTAAAAATATGCTGCAGAGAACTTGTTTGTACTTGAACTGAAAGAAAGCTTTAATGTCGATTCCAAGGTCTTATTATTCCAATTTTCTATAAGTAGAATTTTCTTTTTCTTTTCTTTTTTTTGATGAGATGGACGTCTGTCTGTGCAAGATAATGTTCGTAGTTGTGTGCAATGAGTGGAAAGCTGTGGTAATGGCTGATAAATAAAGCCTCTTTGCATCATAAATATTATATGGAAAATCCCTTGATTTTCCATACATAATAGTTATTTGCAGATGAGTCCATGCAAGTTGAGAAGCTCTAACAATTTCTAGCAACAAACTAGACCAAGCAACTGTAGCACATTTACAGTATGATCATTTTAAAAGTTACATAATGTACAGTATATGCACCAGGCTGCAAACCTTTTCTGTAAGATGCAGGTATTGTTGACAGTACGTCAGACAATCAAAGGAGAGGGCCTTTCCTCTTAGAATCTAGAACAAGACCTGGAAAGACTCAAGTTACAACAGTAACAGTCACAGATCGTGCAATTTGCACATGCACGTGTTGATAAAGGGGGATACTGGGAAAATTTCACCTAGAAAAAAAAATCAGTGAATCTGGACATGTGTCTCTTTGCAGGGGGAGAGAGGACCGGCTGGTGAAACTGGGGAGAAAGTGAGTACAGCAGTGTTGATTTTAGTTTTTAATTTAAAGTAGTTCAACTGTTGACATCCTGTCCTTTTTAGTGGGATTTTGTCCTGTTATCTGAATCATGTTGTCTTTCAGGGGGACCCAGGGAGGCCGGGCCTCGCAGGAACACCAGGTTTGAGAGTGAGTGACAGACTGCAATGTAGTATTAGCTAATGACACTAGTGTGCCTTTCAGTTTCATATTTGCTGCATGGTCTGACTGTTATAAATGCGTAGGGAGTCTCGTGATTGAGTCTTTCCATTTGTCATCAGGGTTTACCAGGGCCCAGTGGACCAGCAGGAGAAAAGGTGAGACTGATTCAATTAAGTGCAATCATATGAGAAGCAGCAGGTCAACAGGAACGTGATTCCATCACAGAGCGTTTCATAATCTGATGTAATAAATTTCCAAGCAAAGATGAAAGAACAAGTGAACGTGTCTGTTCCCAGGGAAACGAAGGTGCACGAGGGGAGCCCGGCAGAAGTGTGAGTTACCGGATAGGAAGGGAAAAAAAATCACAGCATAATAATTTATCCGTCCTTTCATTTTGGATATGCACTTAATATCCATGACAGTCTTTGTCTGTGATGACGAGTCTTTACTGTGTTATTCAAATCATGCAGGCTCCAGGTTTTCCAGGGAAGAAAGGGGAAATGGTAAGCTATCAAATTCTCTTCTTGTATAACTTTTCATTTTAACAGAACTCACTGTTCACTGACCTTCACTCTGATGGGTTTCCTCTCCTTTGCTGTTCTTCCACAGGGGGAGCGAGGCCTGGCTGGTCCCGAGGGCCCGAGGGGTGAAAAAGGAGAGCTGGGACAGAAAGGAGAGAAAGTGAGCAACCAGGGGATGATGATGCTCTATTAAACATGGAATTGTTTTTGTGTGTATGGTACACTTACGGTACTATCTGGCATCTATCTGACATTTACTTTTCTTTTCATTTTGCAAGGGGTCTCCAGGGTCAGGAGGATCAAGTGTTGCTGGACCTAAAGGAGAGCCGGGAGAGAGAGTAAGTTCACACTGGAGCCATTGTAACACCTCTTTATCAGAACAACAAATGGCACAATCATAATGTTTACAGCTGCTGTGATATATTCCCATCAATAGCATCCATTATTCATGAAACATTCCCTTGTGTCACTTGTTGGTGTAAGACGTGGCCAAAACCGCTTAAACTGTAAATACATAAAACATGTGCTCTTCCCTCAGGGACTTGCTGGTATCAGTGGAAGGCCGGGTGTCAAGGTGAGAGGCCTGCTATGTTTTTAAAAAAATTTTTTTTTTTTTTAGTCTTTCTGTTTATTTCTATTTATTTGACTGTTAAACTGGTTGTGTAACTGTTCTTTAGGGAGATCCAGGTGAACCAGGAGAGAGGGGGGAGAATGGGCGGCCAGGAATCCCAGGAAAGCCTGGTCTTGCTGGGAAAGAGGTGGTGTATGGGATCTGGCTACATTCAAGTCTTAACTGTGAAAAGTAACACAATACAACAACAATACCTTTTCTGCACACCGTTTTCAGTATCTCATTGTTAGAATTATCTACATTCACTGGGTGATAATTAAATGTTATTGCTTAACGACGGAATTGAATGGTATGATCTTTAGAGCTGAAATGATTAATGATGAGTAATGTTTAATTGATTAGTCAATGGACAGAAAAATTAAGTGGCTTTTGCTAGTTGACTAATCGTTTTAAGTAATTTTTAATGAAAATGCCAATGTCTTACTGTCTTTCATTTCCTGGTTTTCTTTACTCACTGAAGTAGGACACTACATTATACTATGTACAAACATAGTCAATCAGTTATTGTTATTGCATGTTGCTCTCAGTGCTGTGATCAAAGATCAGACCGCCTGTTAAGCTTTCTTCTGTTCCTCATGCATGTCTTTCTAATGATGCCATTTTAGAGGTAAAGACAAATACACTTTGTGTGTAATTTTCTCACAATTTCTTTTGTATATGTTCTCTGTTCTGACCCTTTACTCACTTGATGTTGTAGAAATTTTATAATCAATCAATTATTTCTACTTTATGTTTTACAGGGAGGGAGAGGAGAGAAGGGTGATGAAGGCACACCTGTAAGTATTCCATTTTTCGTTTCTTAAATTTCGTTTAACTTTCATTTCATTTTCTGTTGGAATGCTTTTCTTTATTAATACAAAAGTGTGTGTTTATTTAGAAAGATTAGTCTGTACATTTCACTGCCAATGTCTTTTCTTTGTTTTCAACTTGCTTTTCATCAGGGGGAGTCTGGACTTCCAGGGAAGCCAGGAGAAAGAGGACTGAGGGTAGGAAAAGTGTCTTTGACACACTTTATAGAGAGGTTTTCTTTCTAAAACTACCAGGTTACGTCAATGGAAAGTTCAGTTAATGGACATTTTTATTGACACCCCACCCCCAACCCCCAGGGACTGCCTGGTCAACCAGGACGGCCAGGAGAGAAAGGAGACATGGGAGACCCAGGAGAGCACGGACGAAATGTGAGACACACATTTATGTATCATCAGATAGACAGCTTTTCAATATGCTCTTGTGCTGTTCCACTGAGGCCTTGAGAGAAGAAACAGTGAGGAAGGTCAGCTCAGCATCTTTTATTGATCTGTATTCGATCATAGGGCAGCCCTGGACCTGCAGGACAGAGAGGAGAGAAAGGAGAACTGGTTCGTTGAATGCTTTATTTTTACAAAGTGCTTTTATAACTTTGGATCTGCTGTCAGTGGGTTCACATTATTTCACTCACTTCTTCAAGGGTCCACAAGGGCCTCCAGGACCACCGGGAAAAATGGTGAGTGTGTCACGCTGTACTGCATGTTTAAAACAAAATGAACCATAATGATAATTAATAAACCATTTTGATCAACATAAACTAGAGTTAGGAACACTACAGTCTCCAGCATCTTCTTACCATTGAATGAACCCAGTTCGATCCAATTCTGAGACTATTGTTCTCTTCAACAGGCGGACATCCAGGGCCAGCTAAAAGGAGAGAGAGGAGAGAAGGTGTGTACTGCACCTGTGTCGAGCTAGTGTGTAAAATAAAATGAACGTTAATTGGGTAAAAATGTTAAGTAGCACAGCTAAAACAACTTACGTCACTGTGATTCCCAGGGCGACGGTGGCAACCCTGGAGAGCCTGGCAGCAAAGGTCAGAAAGGCGAAGCAGGGACTCCCGGAGCCCCAGGCCTACGAGTGAGTTTGCCTCATTCTTGCTATTTGTAAATGCTCCTGTGAGAATCTGATCAGCCACTGTACAGTATATACATCTGTAAGCACGCTGACCTCTTTCCCTGTTTATTTAGTATGCATGACTGATCATCCTGTGACTTCTTGTTCTTTCCCTGCTGTCTCTAAAGGGTTCTGAGGGACAACGGGGGCCCGCAGGCACAAGAGTGAGTTTGCTTTCTGTCACTGCTTCTCTACTTCAGTTCTCTTCTTCTTCATATCTGTAAATATCTGAATCATGTGCTCATTTCCTTTCACACACATTTACATCACTTTCACTTTGTAATATTTCCAGGGTGACGCAGGAGAAAGAGGAGCGCCTGGAGAGAAGGTTTGATATCAGTCAGTGTGACTGGTCCTCACAATCTCACCTACTGAACTGACCCTTGAAATTTTATTAATATAAAAAAAAAATGAACTTGGATTTTCCGCTTTCTGGTGAGTGGCAGGTCTCACTGTCCTTCATTCCTCTGGATTCAGTTTCCCACACAGTAGATTCCCAGTGGGATGAAGTGCAGAGGGCCTGGCAGAAAGCTTCATGGCCAAAAGTTGAATTGCGCCACTTAAACTGTTCTCTTACTGTTTCAGGCTGTAATGTAAATGTAGTTTTCTAACCCTAAACCTCTGTGTGATCAGGGAGAAAGGGGAGCATCCGGGTTAGATGGACGTCCCGGTCTTGATGGTAAACCAGGTGCTTCTGGACCACCTGGTCAGAGGGTACTTTAGTTTATGCCATCTTTTCACCAAACTATAAAACACAATGTATGTAGAGCCTCACTGGCTATTGAATGTGTTTGCAGCTGATACACTGTATTTGTGTTACAGGGAGATCCTGGGAAACAGGGAGATCCTGGGAGAGATGTGAGTTTCCTTTTTCCTGTGTGGTTGTTTGAATACAAGTGGCCCTGATTTGTATTAATTTTCAGTAATCATTTGAAAATAAATGCTGATATTTTGGTGTTATGCTCACTTTAGTAGTGAGTTTTGTATTTATTTAGTAAGTTGTCTAAAACAATGTATTCTTATTTTGGTCATATTATCCAAATTCTGTATTGAACACAGTAAACACGTCTGCCCCTGAATTGCAATCACATATGTGCACTTTATGTGTACGTGCTGCAGAGGGCACTGTGGAGGTATTCAAGTTCAACCTTCACTCCTGTGGCCAGTTGCATAAGCCGACTGTATGGAAAGACGTCTCCAGGCCAGTGCAGTTTCACAGGAGACTATTATGTAATATTGACGATAATAATGATTCTAAAAGTCCATAACTGCTCAACTTACAGTTTAGCTAAAGAGTCTAAATGCTATTTTAAGGGTCAAACAGATGACTGCTCTACGACTACTGCTGCTGTACAACCAAAACAAATTGCAGTTGCCATTTCTGTCATGCGCAATCCTCTGCACATTTAATTTGTGTCAAGTGTTACTTCACTTTAACACCATTAAATTATACATCTTAAACTCCTTTTAACTGTCCTCACATCCCCTCAATATAGTGCAAAATATGACCAAATCTAAATCAGTTTTAGGTCTCCAGGCATTAAACCATTCACTGTGATGTGTGTTGGTTTCATTTACCAGGGTTTAGCAGGACTTAGAGGGGAACAGGGCCCCCCAGGGCCTGTTGGGCCCCCAGGCACTCCAGGGACACCTGTAAGTGTGCACACACACCCACACACAAACAAACTTTTATTTTTGTATTTACGTATCCCTCCATCGGTCTCATCCATTTGTTTGTTTCTTTACCTCTCAGTCTGTTTTCGAACACATTTACTTAGTTGTGTCTCATCATCCTTGCTGTTATATTTCAGGGTAAAGCAGGTGAAGATGGCAAAACTGGGCCTCCTGGAAAAATGGTAACGTTTCTCAACTGGTATACTTCAGCGTCTTGAATGTAATATCCACTAAAATATGACACGCTGCATTAGTGACTTGACTGACATATTTTGACATTGATTCTGTTCAGTCAGAATATAAATCTTGTCAGTAGTGCTTGTTTTTTTTCTCTGTATGTTTCTCTGTCATTCTCTAATGGATAAGGGCCTTGATGTACTCTTTCCTGTGAATGATGTTTAGCGATCAAAAGCAGCACAGACATTTATTTCGGGGTCTGCTGCATAATGGCTGTCTTAAGTGAGTCTCTAAAGCAGTGGCACTGAATTATCTGAGTGCTCCTGCAGCGGACCGGCCATTATTCAGTTTGTTCCTGTAGAGTCCGTAATACCTTTTGCTTTGACTTACAGGGTGAGGATGGTGTGCCAGGTGAAGATGGGAGAAAGGTTTGTAGCTGTTTATCAGTTTATACAATCATCTGGCACTGACAGGATGAGGTTTAGTCAAAAAGGGTTTTTTTCCCAATATCCTCATATGAATGTTGTCATGTACACCTCATGTAAAAGCACCAAACAAAACTGACTAAAACTGAAATCAAACAATAATGTAGCTAGGTAGGACTAGTGCCTTTTTATTTTAGTGAGTTTTTAGAAAATAGTTTATGAAGATTGCGCTTATTATGCCTGAATTTCCTTGTGAACCTGACTCTGCTGTCTTTAATCTGCAGGGTGACAAAGGAGAAGCGGGAGCAGCTGGAAGAGATGTTAGTTTCACCAAATTTCCTTTATATCATTATCTCTTCGTGTTTTGTTGTCAGTTTGTTTCTACACTGTATCCTGCCAGACTCAACCTGCCTGTTCTCACCCTCTGCTTCCTATATTGACTTTATTGTATCACACATCAGCTTTCTTCCTTTCTTTTCTCCTCATCACTTTCCTCCTCAAGTGTGTATTTATCAACTGTAGTTTGCTCTGACATTGACATTACCATCACACTCACTGCTGAATCAATAGGCTTTTCAGAAGCAGCTATATAAATTCACTAGCCTCTAATGATCAAGCTTAGCCTTTAAGGGGGAGCCACTTCTGAGAGGAATGCAGAGAGGCGCCAAATGTCAGAGTGCCGTTTTCATGTGCAAATTCATTAATTAATTCATTAATTATCTCTAGAACATCAGTGGAGGGGTGGCAGCAGCCACCTGCTTTGATTTTATAGTTCAGCCTCTACTATAGCGCAGGAGGAAGTAACCCAGTGTAAAGGTAGTCTCACTTGTGTAATCGCATGTGCTTTCCAGGGCCGTGATGGACTGAAAGGAGACCGGGGCCTTGCTGGGCCTGTAGGACCCTCTGGCCCGCCGGGGCCTCCTGGAGTACCTGGCAACATTGGTCCTCCTGGACAGGTACAACTGATGTATACGTATACACATTCGAAACATATTATGAATGGGAATGATAGTTTGTCATTTTTACTAATCTATGCACTGCTGCTGTCTTTCAGGTTGTGTATGTTAAAGGAGCTGAAGCGGCACCAGTCCCAGGCCCGCAGGGGCCTCCAGGAACCCCTGTGAGTGTGCATGACTTTGCAGCATTCTGAAATTGTTGTTAATTACATTACATTCTTTAAATGCATATTACAGTGTAACACACACATTACTGCTTTTTCTGCAGTGTTGTGTGCTAAGAATAATATGGACGACCAAGGGCTGCTGTGCATTAATGGAAGATAAATTCATTAGACACACAAAGCATTTTTTCTGTATGTAATTATACTTTCATAGAACTGTCTTTCTTTTTGCATACAATCATAGAAAAGGTAATTGTACAGATCAGCTAGAAAGAGTATCTAGCTCTTGTGTGGTCATGTTATCCCCAGCAGCATCGCTCTCCCACATGTAGCAGCAGAGACGTGTCTTTTATCTACATCTGTCTCTGTATGCTTCTGCAGCCCTCCCAGTCTTATCTGTTGATATTTTTCTCATTGTCCTTGCTCTGTCCTTCAGGGCGTACCTGGGATCCCAGGCCCTGTGGGAGCCCGAGTAAGTTGTGGTTGTCTTTATTGATCTCAGTTTGCTTTATATTAGTAAACACTTAGTCTGCTTTTTAACCTTCTAACTTTCTTTGTTCCAGGGGGATAGAGGTCCACCGGGCGTTAAAGGTGACGCTGTAAGTTGAAACTTCCATCGCCATTATAGTGAAAGTGTGACATGAGTGAGGTTTCATGTGTTTTGTGTTGACACTTTGATATCTTTTTATTGGCAGGGAGACCCAGGAGAGGACGGGGCGCCGGGCAAACCTGGGACAGCAGGGGTAAGACGTCAGCACATCACCTGTTACGACTCAGCTGTGACGTGTGGAAAGATTTATTGTCAATATTCTTCAGCTCTGTTGACTGATGTTTGTGTATTCCTCTAACCAGGATGTACAGAGGGCTCTGGCCAGCTTTGGCATTCAGGTATGTGGACTCCAAACAATTATGCAGATTTGCAAAGTAATGATTATTATGTCGTTTAAGGAGATATATTTAAATGCAATAGATGCACCTTTACATTGGATTTGAACATGATGAGGTTGTAGCTTGATGATGCCTTTTGAGATGGAAATGTCTGTTGCCGTCGATGAAGAGTAATGCCTGCAAACTGACTCCAAAATCCACAAATTTATTTTCACTGGACAGCGTTTTGATTGTTACTCTTTTCATCAGTGCTTATTTCCAATAGCGTTGCACCTACATGTATGTCCAGATAACTACTTCCCCACTGTCGGTGTAGCACATTTCTTAAAATCCCTAAACTGTCCTCTTAGTCAGATATGTTTATAAGTCATATTTCAAATGTCAAAATTAATTTGTGTTGTGAAGTGAATTTGGAAATATATTTGGCAAACTGGCAAGAACAGTAAGACCATTTCATATCCAATCTAATTCTAATAACTAAACAGCCTTAATCTCAATTCTTACTCATGTATCTATTATGGATATATGGATACATATTGTAGCATAATTATTTTGGTAATAGAACATGTCCTTGAACTTGTGCAAAGTGGCAAAATTAGTCCATTTGTTCTTCAGCTGTTGTTTCTTCAAACAGCTCAATTAGTTTGAAAATATAAATGGCTTCAATCCAGTAAAAGTGAATTAACAGAGATGCCATGGTTAAATATGGGATTAGCTCTTGGTTTATGGGCATTATAAAAATAGGACTGCAAGTAGTTTAAACCTACAGCAGCATGTGGGGCTTGATGCCATAGACGTAGACCAATGACTGACATAGGTCTATCACTGAATTGTCACTTCTTTGAATAAATGTAGCCCTGGCAGTGTGGAGGAGTTTACTACCCTCATTTAGTATTCTTGCAGATGAAAAACTCAATCTCAATCTCTCACAGTAAAACCATATATCTCAGAGTTTATGTGTGAATACATTATAAAATGACCTTAGACCTTGCATTTTTTTGGATTCAGCAGGTGAAAGTGACACAAAAGACACTGATTACAAGCAACTTTCCAGATGCCGAGATGAAATCTAAATGTCTGGTCTTTAGCTGAGGTCTAAAGCACTTCACAGACTGGAATCTGTGGCTGAAAGTTACTGTATGAAGCTTTTGCCAACCAATTCCCTTTTCTGCCCTCCACACAGGTGTCTGATCTGAAGGTGGTTGTGGACAGGAAGGACACACTACAGGTTCCTACAGTGGCGAAGGCAGAGAAAGGTGAAAAAGGAGACAGGGGTGAACCTGGACCAAGAGGACCATCTGCTGCAGATGTGAGTATGGCTAAGGGCATCTTGGAGGCTTACGGTAAAAATGAAAACAAACAAAACTTGATGAAGTACCCAAGTAAGATCATTTCAACCACTATTTGATGTTTATTGAAATGTCAACATTATTCAAATAGTTTATAAATTATATTTGTTTAATTCTTTCCGTTCCCTGTTGTGCACCAGGGTCCTCGTGGTTTTCCAGGAGAGAGAGGAGCAAAAGGGGACCAAGGGGAGCGAGGACCCGTGGGAGCAACTGGGCCTACAGGTAGAGCCATTGGAGAGCGAGGGCCAGAGGGACCCCCAGGGCCTGCTGGAGAGCCAGGCAAACCAGGAATACCGGGAGTTCCTGGGCGAGCTGGGGAACTGGGGGAGGCTGGAAGACCAGGGGATAAGGTGAAGAGGAGAGTTGAGTAAACAACTGAAGATTTTTCATGGACTGAACATGATTCTGCTAATATTATCTATATCTGTATTTCAGGGGGTGAGAGGAGAGAAAGGTGACAAAGGAGAATCTGTAAGTGCTTATGTTACATTGACTATGTTTACTTTGGTCCTCCACATGAAGATAGTTAGAAGAAATTTATGTTTTATGTAAACACCTCCATACTGAACTGAGAATTTCTTTGTTTTTCAGGGCAAAATCGGGATAACAGGACCAGCCGGTCCACCAGGTCAAAAGGTAAACTCCTTCTCATTCTTGTTATTGATTGTAGTGTAACCGTGGAGATTCCACATTTTGTAGATATAAGAGACACAATACATAGAATG
Organism: Siniperca chuatsi; assembly: GCF_020085105.1. Classification (NCBI taxonomy): domain Eukaryota; kingdom Metazoa; phylum Chordata; class Actinopteri; order Centrarchiformes; family Sinipercidae; genus Siniperca; species Siniperca chuatsi. Next base: position 18,566,155 of record NC_058043.1, read on the forward strand.
GAGTTCATACAGTAAGCATTTGTGTGTATCTACTGTAGGGAGAATCTGCTGACTCATTACTGATTGGTACACCTGGGGTCCAAGGCCCTCCAGGACTTGCAGGACAGAAGGGAGAGCCTGGTGTTGCAGGAGCACCGGGACCTAAAGGAGACCGGGTAAGATTTACACATAATACAAATAATATAGTCACATGTCCATATCATATGTCATGTCACGCTTATGTCACATATGCTTCTATATGCAAATTAGCTACTTTTAATGGGTCTGACAGGGTTTTGAGGGACCTCGTGGTGATAAAGGAGACAGGGGAGAGTCTGGAGAAAGAGGACGTGATGGCTCGCAGGTGAGCTGGCTCACAGGTGTAATCTAGGTTAGAATATTGTAAAAATTGCAAACTCCCTAAAGTGAGAAAATCAGGTTTTGATCTTACTGTTGTAACCACACATTTTTATAAAAAGCAATCTGTGGTTTGTCATTTCAGGGAACACCAGGAGAACCAGGAAAACCTGGTCAGGATGGGAAACCGGTAAGTGTGAAGTACTGGAAGTGAGCTAAGTTATACTTCTAACTGTGAAGTTGAAATTGACAATATTGTTATTTTTGTATTTTAAATTTTCACAAAGAGCATGATATAGTAATGACTTTCTTGTTTTAGAGACACTTGTGCAACTATTTAGTTAATATTTATTTCATGTTGACTTGGTAAGTGTGTTTTTTTTCTTATGGGAGTTACAAAATATATTTAATCGTATAAAGTTAATAATGTATTTATAATATTTTTTATATATATATATAAATGTTCAGTATTGTGCTATGTAACTGGAGGAGTATTAATGCATATGAAAGACATAATGCACCTGCTTACCTTTTTTTAAAATTTTAAACCAGCAGGATTCCAGTTGACATCAGAGGGCACATTAAGGTTTCATCTTTTCCCTTACCACACTATTTACAGTGATCACTAAAAGCCCAAACACACTCGGCCAAATGATGTACTATATGTCATGACTGCTTGGTTGGTGCAGGAATAAATGCTAAGAGAGGAGAGATATTAAGCACGTCCTCACACTTTTTGTTTTCCTTCCCTCCATGTCGGAGCAGGGCCCACGAGGGCCCGCTAGTCCTCAAGGCCAACCAGTGAGTAACCAGTAACCCAGCAAAGAGCCTTGTCTTAGGCTTGCTCTTCAGAGTAAACCACTGGGTTGGCTGCAAGCAGTAAGCTGATGGAGCTCTTTTTTCCCCGTCTTGGGCCGAGGCTTCATAGATCCGTAGACAGTAACCTTTTGCAGCTGTGCAGCTAACACCTCACTCTCTTAACTTCCTTTCTCTCCTCATATGTGCCTTCTCTCTGTCCATTTCCTTTTCTGTGTTGTTTGTTTCCCCTTTTCCAACACTGTTCTCCACCCACCTGTCTCCCCACCCTCCTGTCATCCACCTTCCTCTGTCTTTCATCCTGTCCAGGGCCTGCCTGGGTTCCCAGGAGTTCTAGGCAGACCGGTAGGTTCTCTGCTGCTGGCTGGCATGCTTGAGCTCTGGAGGAGGGAGGGCTGAGAGAACCTGTTCCTGTGGTATCGGATACAAGAGGGAGAAGGGGGAATGGACCAAAGCTGTAGATACCAGTGGTCTTTAGCTTAGGCAGCAAGTAGTTTGATAGATGTATCTGCATTTAACAACAGGAGGCTAGAAGAGCCTATCAACAGGATGCACGCACCGTCATGTACCTCCCAGGCAAATTTCACCAGCATCAGCCCCCAGCATCCTTCTGGGATCTTGGATCTGGGATAAGAGTCAAACCTTGATCGGTTTATCATGAAATATTTAAGACCGCCTGTCACCAAAGAGTCTGTGTCAAACTCAAGAGTTGACTTTTTAGCGTGTAAAACACTGCAGATTTGTTGGAGGAGATGAAAAGAAATCAGCTGACATTGTGAGCTGAAGCTCTCGCCATGATCCAATGTACAATAGTAGGGGGGAATACTAAATTGGGTGTACTCCAAAAAGTACCGTCAATTCGCTTGAGTCTGCTTATCGTGCATGCAGCTGTGCCTGCTGTCTGTTGTGTACTTATCCCTCTCACAGCACTGATTTTACAGCACTGTGAGTGTCTCTTGTGTTGACATTGTTGATGCTCTGTTTGTATTGGCCTACCTGTTGTCATGAGTCAGATGTTTATGTGTTTGTATATTTGTGTCTCCTAGTGTCAGTGACCCGTCAGTGTATTATTTATGTTAACTCCATGTTGTCCAATATCGAGTACATAAAAAAGTATGTAAATTTTTACGTGCTCAATTTCTAGAAACATACAGTGGCTTGCAAAAGTATTCATACCCCTGGAACGTTTTCCACATATTGTCACATCACAACCACAAATTTTAAATATTTTTTCATTTGCATTTTATGTGAATAAGTAACACAATAGTAACAAAATAGTACATAATTGTGAAGTAGAAAGAAAATTATACATCATTTCCAGATTTATAAAAAAAATACAAAACTGAAAAGTGCAGCGTGCAAAAGTATTCAGCCCCCCTAAGTCAATACTTTTGCTGCAATTACAGCTTCAAGTCTTTTGGGGTATGTCTCCACCAGCTTTGCACACCTACAGACTGAAATTTTTGCCCATTCTTCCTGGCAAAACAGTTCAAGCTCTGTCAGATTTGATGGAGACCGTTTGTGAACTGCAGTTTTCAGATCTTGCTAAAGATTTTCAATTGGATTTAGGTCCAGACTTTGACTGGGCCATTCTAACACATGAATATATTTTGCTTTAAACCATTCCATTGTCGCTTTGGCTTTATGTTTAGGATCATTGTCCTGCTGGAAGGTGAACCTCCGCCCCAGTCTCAAGTCTTTTGCAGACTCCAACAGGTTTTCTTCCAAGATTGCCCTGTATTTAGCTCCATCTATCTTCCCATCAACTCTGACCAGCTTCCCTGTTCCAGCTGAAAAAAAAGCACCCCCGCAGCATGATGCTGCCACCACCGTGTTTGACTGTGGGAATGGTGTGTTCAGAGTGATGTGCAGTGTTAGTTTTCCTCCACACGTAGCGTTTTGCTTTTAGGCCAAAAAGTTCAATTTTGGTCTCATCAGACCAGAGCACCTTCTGCCACATGTATGCTGTGTCCTCCAAATGACTTCTAGCGAACTGTAAACGAGACTTCTTATGGATGGTTTTCAACAATGGCTTTCTTCTTGCCACTCTTCCACAAAGACCAGAATTGTGTAGTGCACGACTAATAGTTGTCCTGTGAACAGATTCCCCCACCTGAGCTGTGGATCTCTGCAGCTCTTCCAGAGTCACCATGGGCCTCCTGACTGCATCTCTGATGAGTGCTCTTCTTGTTCGTTCTATAAGTTTTGGTGGACGGCCATGTCTAGGTAGGTTTTGCAGTTTGCATACTCTTTCCATTTCCGGCTGATGGATTGAACAGTGCTGCTTGAGATGTTCAACGCTTGGGAAATCTTTTTATATCCAAGGCCCGCTGTAAACTTCACCACAACTTTTCCTCTGACCTGTTTGGTGTGCTCCTTTGACTTCATTTTGTGGTTTGCTCCCCAACACTCTCTTAACAAACTTCTGTGGCCTTCACAGCACAGCTGCATTTATACTGAGACATGATTACACACAGGTGGACTCTTTTTAGTCATTTGGTCAACATTCAATCTTTCCAAAATCATCAGGCAACTACTAAAAGCAATTGGTTGCATTCAAGAAAAAGGGGGCTGAATACTTTTGCACGCTGGACTTTTAAGTTTTTTATTTATTATTATTTATTTATAAATTTGGAAATTTTGTTAAATATTTCCTTCCACTTCACACTTGTGTGCCATTTTGTGTTGCTGATTCACATAAAATGCTAAGAAAATGTATTTAAATTTGTGGTTATGACGTGACAATATGTGAAAAAATTCCAGGGGTATGAATACTTTTGCAAGCCACTGTATTCATGCATATGTGTCATGTTCGGGACTATTTGTTAGCTGTGCCCAGTGACTTTCTGGAGTTTTGTCATCTCCATGAGGTTGCCAGGCAACCAGTGGAGACTCCAGGAAGACAAAAATTTATGACAAACACAAGAGTGGTATCAATTTAACTCTCAGCAAGCAAGCGGATAAGCTTTTCCAAAATGTCAAAATGTGTACTGTATATGACTACGTATTTTGCTTCTAGGGAAACCCAGGAGAGCCTGGTATAAGGGGGCCAACTGTAAGTATCACACACACGACAAAGCATGCATACACACTCAGACTCTGTTATTAACAACAGCAGATTACATGTTGGTGATATGTGTTTCAATTAGGGCCCCATGGGTCCCAACGGTCTTCCAGGTCCACCAGGTGTGAAGGTGAGTTTACTACATCTCAGTGTGCTACCTGTTACATCATGTATACTGAAATTCTTTTGTTTGTTATTGGTTGGTCAAAGTCATAAAAAGTTTGTTTTTCTCAGGGTAATCAAGGACAGCCAGGTGTTGGTGTCCAGGTAAAACAGCTCCAGTTGTGTTTTATATTTTTTAGACAAGTGATTCAATTGCCCTTGCCCTACCTAGTTACATAACAATCTACATTATGAAGTTGTATTGTGCATTTTATTGTGAGTTTATTTCTCCTCTCTGCAGGGTCCTCCCGGTGCCCAAGGGAGCACAGGTCTGCCAGGACCATCAGGTCCTCCAGGAGCTGTAGTAAGTGTTCCCATAAATCACAGCTTCTCTTCTGGGAAAAACTGTGTTCATGTTTTCTCATGAAATTCAACGAAAATTTCATGTGTGTGTATCATATTGTGTTCCCTCATACCACTGTATTTATTTCTACCCTGCAGGGTCCACAGGGTCCCCCAGGACTGTCAGGGCAGGTGGTGAGTATGTAATCCTGATCTGGCTGCTACTGTGGCTGCAGCATGGAGCACAGTGAGGAAATGTAAAATTGAAGAAATGTTTTGAGCCAGAGGCATTTCAGTTGTAACTGAAAATGGGAAGGTAATTAAATAAAAATGCCAAAACATGTGTACCAAGCTTTTGTTGATAAATGGAGGCTTCAGCTGCATTTTGTGTTCATAATTTGAAAAAGCAGTATACAGAACATGTGATTTGTTGTACCTTCCGCTGAATAACAAGCAATGCCCTCCAACCAGCCTTTCTACCTCTAATTTTTGTTGTTGGCTGTTTGTGTAATATCTTACTATTATAAAATAAATATATTAAAATAATAAGTGAAGACCTCATTATTAAGAGGAGATTTTATAATCAAACACACTGGAACTTACACTTCTGCGCTGCAGCACTGTTTTGGAGAATCTGACAAAAAAATCAAACACATTTTTTTAAACCCCAAGAAAAGAAACTTTTATTGGGCATTGTGTGTAATCTTGAAAATTAATTTTTATTCTCATGCAAACCATAAAAGATCCATATTAACTAGGATTGAAATAAGCTCCACAGATTTTTTTGGATGATTTGCAACCTCCTGAGTACACCCAAATGTAAACGTGACATGCTTGTGATTAAATACATATTTCAAATACTGAAGTATGTGCTGCTCCTCAGGGTGAAGCAGGTAAACCAGGAGTCCCTGGAAGAGATGGGGTGCCTGGCAAAGAAGGAATACCTGGGTTACCAGGAAAGCAGGTGTGTTTGTCTCTGTCTCTATGTTCCAGTGTTTATGTTCATGTAGTAGACTCTGTGTTTAGTGTGCACTGTGCTGTTTTTATCAGGTCCTTCTCGATGTCATCATTGTGTAATTTGTTCCTCAGGGTATTCCTGGACCTCCAGGCCAGTCCGGCTTAAAGGGGGAGCAGGGAGACAGCGGTCCTCCAGGGAAGGTAAGAACATGCTGTATGCTAAAAGGACCATCAATTAAATTGGTTTTGTTGTTGCTTTTACAGCTACAGAATGATTTGCTGCCTGAAGTAATAAAAAACATTTATGTAGTGCTATTATTAGCTTCCTACTGCGAGAGTTTTCATCTGACGCACAACACTAGGTGTACCTGTTCTGAGTCTTCCTTCAGGGGCCGTGGTCAGGCTGCTGTTGTTTGTCCACCTAGGGCTGGGGCTGCCTGGTGCTCCAGATACATCCCCCTGCAATGTATACACTTCTTAAAGTTAGCTGAGTCCCACTGTTAGTTGCTTATATGCTGATGCTAGCTGTCTTCATAAACTCTCATATTTTAACTCTGAAATCTCTGAATAGGCTGCAGCAGTGTAAGCCATGAGGCTGAAGGGAGAGGAACATGACAAACAACAAGCGCTCCAAACAACTCACGAAACAACAGAAAAACAACAGAAAACAACAGAATATAGATGTGTTCTGTCTGACTCTGTTGATGAGGGGATTTGTCAGCCTGTGGTTAAATCCAGTAAAGTCAATACAATGGGCAAGGCAGAAGTTTGAGGTGTTTAATGGCAATTGAATTTGGAAATTGTGTTCTACATAGCAACGTCAAATACAATAACACAGTGCTATGATGGACTGATACACCAGATAATCTCAGACCTGCTGAACAAACAAACCTCCTGAACAAACTTTTGCCTCTGAATATACAGACGATGGGGTCAGCCACGTGCCTCTAACCTGGGAAATGTTTAGGTGTGTTTCCTGGTGAAAACAAATCTAAAACACTCTGTGGTAACACAAATAACTCTGCTATCTGGGCTATTGAAAGTGAGAATAGATCTGTATGAAAAGGTTTTTTGAATATTTGGTCTTCATTAATTTCCCTCAATGTTCATATCAGCCAGAAACAGGAGACACATTTCTTCAAATTTAACTAAACTAAATTAAATAAAATTAAATTATGTCTGTCAGTGAGCTACCTACTGTACCATATTAAATACCCAGCATACTGTAAACATCCCTTGTCATTTGGTGAGTATTTTGAGCTGGGATTAAGCTATAATACAAGAACTTCATCTTCCCGTGCAAGCTGTATCAGTGGGATTTCTCTGTTAAACGACAGCACTTGCTGACCCGGTAAAAAGAGTTTTCACATGTCTGAAACATATTTAGTTGATCTTTCTTGTGTTCACACTACCCTCACATGTCTAGATTATCTGTGCAGTACAGCCCTGGAGTTGTTTTTTTTGTAGTTAAATGGCGGGGAAACCCTGTGGAACCTGTAGTGCCTCCCACTCTAAAAATAACCAACCATGAATGTGAATTTCAGCTAAGTCCTTGCATACATTTATGGATAATTGCCTCGAATGTTCTTTTAAAGCACTCTACCAGCCTGTCAGTCTGCAAGTGGCACAAGATGGTCTGGATTATCTTGCATCAATTCATATACATGTTGTAACAGGTGAGATGTAAACAAACATCCCTGGCTGGTCAGAATCTCATTTGGGACTTAATCCTCAGATATAACAAGAAAGAGAGCAAGGAGAACACTCTTGACGGATATATTGTGCTGTGCTAGTTCCAGATATTGTCTAGTGTAGTCTCACAACCAGCACAAAGGAAAGTGCATTACGGTCTAACCATTCTAAGGGCTATCATCTAATCATGCATGATCATGCACAATAAACTTCTGGTCAGAATTGGAAAAGCAGAGTGAACTGGATGTTCCAGTGTAGCTGCCCCCATGTTCAGGCCAAGACCTCCACGAATTGAGTTTCCATGAATTGAATTTAATATTTCTCCTTACAATATACAAGCATTAACATTTTAGGTGCAAAAGACACTTTGGTAGACTATTTACCTTGTCTCCAGATGATTTGTCAGCACTACTTGCCCTTCAAATGAAAGCTACCTTCCCTCGTGGACATTGAAATACTAATGCCTGCCAGTTGTCTCTATTTGAATGACTGCAGACATCTGTTAATAGGGATTGGCTCGGCCTGACAAAGTCTGTGCCAATTATGCCGATGAGGATCTCACTTAAGCTAGATTTCAGCTCAGTGAGACTGATAATGACAGAGTAGGTCACATGCATTCATAACTTTCTCTCTGCAGGGCTCATCACATAAAGTCAAAATCATTTCTGTTTTTATTTACAGTATCTGTCATTACACTGCAGATACCAACACCAATCGGAATAATTTTATTATATAAACTTTTATTAAACTGCTACCAAACTATTAGTAACCTGCAAATTATTGGTAACCTATGCGTGCACCTGACCTTATCTTGTAAAATGATTTGCACTGTACTGCTGCCATATTTCATAATAACATGTAGTAGCACATACATTTACAAGCTGTTAACTCACAACCGCAGTGTTTCCTAAGCATTTTGATTGGAATTCAGTGACTCGCTTGTACAGATGTGGGACAGCTGTTTCAGAGATGAAATGTCCGTTTGGCAGTATGTAGAAAGGCTTGAGCTGTTCAGTTAAGCATCCAAAGGACATGTTTATTCAACCACGGAAAGGGGTTGGTCATCCACAAAAAACAATGTGTGTTTTTTCAAATGTATGCAGGTAGCTGGACTCATGCTCACATCACAGTAGAGTAGCTCTTTTGTGTCTTGATGCTACTTTTATTTATTTTTATTATTATTGTTATTATTATTATTATTATTAGAGAGAGGGGTGTGACCTGTAACAAAGGTCCCTGGCTGGAATTGAACCAGGGATGTTACGATCACAGCATATGGTATGTGTCTTAACTGCTGGTGACACTGTCAGTGAATTCACTAGTTTGATAAATAACCAGGCAACACTGGTCTATCTGCTCAGCAGCTCCACCATTTGTTCACACACACACACACACACACACACACACACACACACACACACACACACACACACACCAAAAAAAGAAACGGCACGTGATCACAAAGTAACTTTTGAGCGACAATATTGGCAAATTGTTCCTTAATTAATTAACCGTCACAGCCTAGTGTTTCTTTCAGTATTTCAAGTACAATTGAATAGGCATATTATTAACACAAGACTTTTGTGTCTGAAGCAAGTAGTTGTAAGACTTTTGCTTGTTACAGAGCAGAAAACACTTTCCGTCCTGTGTAGTGCAATGGTTAAACAGTAGGATTTGTGCAATTGTTGGCTGTCCTTGTCGAAGACATTACGGCTCTTAATCTTTGAGAGCTGGAAAAGCTAATGGTTGGGCAGATATGGTTTTAAGTACACATTTATTTCTTTTCATGAACAAGAACCCATACTATGCTGCACAGGTAATTAGTATTATTTTCTCCATTTTTCTGCACTCTGACAGGCTGTGGCTGGACCCCCTGGACCCAAAGGAGAGAGGGTGAGTCACTGTTATTGGCATCAGCATGGAAGTAGCTACATTACCTTTTTTATTTTAGCTGTGGCATTAACTGTTGAATACAGGTATTGAATGTAGATGCATAATATACTCAGTTACTATAGCCTGGTCCTGAAATGAAAGACTAAAAAAGATATATATACAAGATATATATACAAGGATGAAGCAGAACAGAGTAGCCACTGCAGCTAATGCAACTTCTCTGGCTGTGATTGATGCAGGGTCTTCCTGGTCAAACACTGCCAGGCACAGCTGGAGAACGAGGTGTATCTGGAGAAAAGGTGAGTCTGGTCAAACCATTAGCACTGAAGGCTCACTCTCACTTTGTGACACAAGACAGTGTGAAAATGTTAAGTAAACTGTATGATAAGTGCTGTCTTTCAGGGTGACAGGGGAGACAAAGGTGCTGCTGGCATAAAAGGAGAGAGAGTGAGTACCATCATGCTGCAGAGCAACACATACACTTACTGTTAACAAAACATGTTCACAACATGTTATCTGTCGTCATACTAGGGAGTGGCTGGTGAATCAGGAGAGCCTGGAGAAGATGTAAGTAATCAGCTTCCACTCCTTCTCTGGATTTAGACTGTGGTGTTAGTTTTTAAATGGACCCTCACGTGTTACATTACTGAATGTGGTTTTATTGTGTACATATATCTTCACATTGTTACCTGATGATGGTATCATCTATCAGTGAAGGTTTAATGCCCCCATTACAGGTACCATTAGTAATGTGATGATTAGTCGACATCTTTGTTCGCATCAACCATTAAATCCTGACTAGATTTTATCACAGATGGCTTATATTTGTACTATAGATTTTAACTGTGTGTAAATAGTTAGCTTGTTGATTAAATCTATTTTGTCTTTGCACATATGGGAACTATTATTAATCAGTTATCGAGCCAATGTGTTCTTTTATTAAAGTACCTAGTTTCATTTACTTTTTCATGAACTTGATGACGCACTAAACAAAGTGCGTTACTCTTGACAGATTTCATTTAACATCTTTGATCAATATTATTTTGTGAGCTCTATTCTGTTACAGCCATTTTTTTAAGGCTTGCTTGTTTTTACCATAACAATGCGACTACTCAAATCCAACATCCATCTGTGTGTATGTGCAGCATATTGATATTTAGCATGTGTCTGCTTTGCAGTAATTGGCTCCAAATGGCTTCCAAAGGTTTTACTCGTCTTACTTCTGTAATCTCATTCTACCTAAACTCGTGTTTTAGTGGCATGACATTTCTGCTATCCAGAAATCATACAAAAGTGCAGTAAATATATGATGATAAAAGTAAAAAAAGTTCTGTTTTTTGCCTTTTTTTAACCACACATTTTAAACAAGGATTCTTTTTGTCATGCTCTTTCACTCCAAAGCCAGTCCAATTATTTAATCTTAAATGAATCAATCATCTTTCGATCACAGTGTGATTAAAGTCTCTAGACCTTCTAAGTGTCAACTGTAATCTCCTCTGATTCTTGGGGTTTTGATTATTTGTCGTCCTTGAGGTTAACGAGGCATGTTAACTGTAATGACAACCAAACGTGTCTTCACCAGCATAATAATGAATGCTAAACAGATATTTGAGCGCCATGCAAAGATTTGTGACACCATTTAAACAAACTTCAACTGCACTTTATTAATAATATTTATTTAAAAAAACAATAATTCATATTTTTTTTGTTTTCTTTCCAATAATGTATTATTGGTATGGGTCTTCAAAAATCCACAATCAGTAATTCTTATTTGCACACCCTCATGTGTTTTTCATGCAGGGGGCACAGGGATCTCCTGGGCCAAAAGGAGATAAGGTAAGCTTTTGTCATGTGTTTTATTAATTTGCCTGAAATCAAACCCAATCCATGTGACAGTTATGACAAAATGTGTGTTGCAGGGAGAGAAGGGCATAGGACTGGCAGGTCCTACTGGTCGGGTTGGGCCTCAAGGTTTAAAGGTGAGTAACAGCGTGTGGTGTCTAATCAGTTAGTGTGGTTTATCAGATGTGCCACAGGTCAAAATCTAACTGACTTCATTTCAGGGAGATCCAGGCCATCCTGGTCCAGCTGGTCCTCCAGGACTACAGGGGAAGTCAGGTGACGCTGGGCAGCCTGGCCTGAGAGGAGAAACTGGACAACCAGGACCTCCTGGACCACAAGGGGAGAGGGTTGGTGGAACCGCTGATTACACAATAGTGTATGCTTTCAGTCTTAATATCTGTGGCATGATTTTCAACTATTAAGGTCTCGTTTTCAGGGTCTCCAGGGCTTTGCAGGCCGTGCAGGAAATGTCGGACCCCCAGGTCCACCTGGACCTCTTGGACAGGCTGTGAGTTTAGATCCTGTTTTTATTACACTTTGATTAGTAGCTTAGGTTCAGCTAAAAGTAGAGAGAGAGAGAGAGAGAGAGAGAGAGAGAGAGAGAATAACAGATGTGATTTGTGATTTATACGATCAATACTTTGCTTTCTAGGGCTCACCTGGTACCAACGGGGTCAAAGGGGACAAGGTGACTATCCAAGCCGACACATATGTCAGCCTACATGCTTAAATATTAATGGATTTTTTTGAAGGGTGTACATATTATTTCTGTTGCTAGGGGGAAGTTGGCGTTGGAGTCCCCGGTCCCAGAGGAGAGAGAGGAGATCCAGGGACCAGAGTAAGACATCACTGAATCATTGAAGATGTGATCAAATATGAATTTGCCTCTGGATGATAGAAACTAACATCAGTGTATTTGTGTGCCTTTTTCTTTCTGTTGTTTTAGGGAGAGGAGGGTCGCGCTGGCTTGGATGGGGAGAGAGGGCCAACGGTAAAAAAATGAAAGAAAAGAATTTAAAGCTTTGCGAGTAAAAAGCCAATAAGAGTAATTTATCAAAACATTTAGTGTCTTTAAAGTGCAAAATGAAGGATGGGTTTATTCTAATTATTATGATGGCTACTTGTGTCTGATTTACTAAAGGCAAAACAGCTTATTTAATCACACTATTTACTGCCCAGTGAAGGCATGCTTTAATTTATTTATTTGTCTTAGCGAATTAGGGGGTGAGTCTTTATTTGTATAGCAAAACTGAGGATTAAAACTGGTATATTCTGCATTTACATCACTATGACTAGTATTTAAAATATTTTTTATAATCAGATGATCTGCTTAATGAGGTAGCATAAGCTATAGGGAGGAAAAGTAAGGAAAGACCAGGTGAGTAGGTGAGGATGGACTGTGAATGGGCTCAAATGTGCAAAAAATAGAAATAGTAATTAATATCCAACATACATGCATATATATATTAAGTATAAAAAATTATAGTACCTTTAGGGCTATATATATATATATATATATATATATACTGTGTAACTGTTTTTATCCATCACTCAGGGACATGACGTACAGCAACAGAGCCTTTCCACCAAAGCTTTCAGGGTTGTGTTTTGTTAAAATGCCTAATTCACCTAGCCTGACATTGCCTAACCAATTCAGATTCATCTGGTTCCCAGGCTATAATTCACCAGGAGGCAGTCTGTATGGAGACATAAAGGGAAAAACAAGCACACATTTTTAGTGTTTTTATAGAAGAGCTGTTCTTCACAAGCTCACAATTTATTTCTTAGATTGTAAACTAATTACTTAATAGGCCTTGTCCTCAGAAGTCAGAAATCAACCTGTGCTCTCTGTTCAATCTTTTTTTTTTTGTCTTGTTTTGTTGTCAGACCAAGGAAAACATGGCTAGGGTTAGAAATAAGCATGGTAATTTTTCAGTGTGCAGGCACATATAATGGGGCATGTGTGTTTGTGTGTTCATCAGGGTCCCCCAGGGATTCGTGGTGCTCGGGGAGAGAAGGTGAATACTATTCCCATTTTATGTGTCACCATGCTAGCTGCGCCCCCTGAGCGTTCTGCTGATGTAAAGTAGTGAATTAAATTGACACACCTGAATGAAATGTTTTGCTCTCAATCTTTTTTTTCAGGGAGATATCGGGCTGCAAGGTGACAAAGGAGAGAAGGTGTGTGCATTTTAATATCTAATAAGCTCTACTGCGCTCTCTCTCTCTCTCTCTCTCTCTCTTGCCTGTGTATTTCTTTGTAAACGACAGTGGCACAGAAACCGAAAAAGAGGGAAAATAAATATATTTAATACCCAAATAATATATTTGGGTAAGCAGTGGCTGTTTTGAAAGAGTTCTTTCATGAGATTTACTCTGTTGAGAGCAGGAGGAATATATTAATACACACAATGATAATGAGCTGTGATACTATAAGTGACACAAGGTAACAGGATGAAACATTGTGTGTTGATGTTTTGACTTTGGGGTGAAGCCAGATGTTTACAGCTGTACTGTCACTCACAGGGGGACACTGTGCTGGTGGGAGGACCTCCTGGAGAAAAGGGCAACAAAGGAGAAACAGTCAGTGAACACCTGGATGGGTCAAAATGTTTAATATAGTAAAATATCCACTTCTGCTTGTACAGTGTGTATTTGGTTTAGCTTTACTATTGTTCCATTTTAGGGTGACAGGGGACCCAAAGGTGTTCAGGGAGAAAAAGGGGTGAAGGGTCAAGAGGGTCCCACAGGGGAGCAGGTACGTTTGTTTATTCTTGTCAGAACAGAAAGTTTTAGGGCTGCTACTAATGATCATTTTCATTTTTGAGTTACCTGTTGATTATTTTTCTGAGGAATCATGAAAATAGTGAAATTTGTCCACCTGAATTTCCAAAAGCCCTAAAATCTTTACGTTTAATCTAAATTAGGGGTGGATGATCTATTGTTATTAGTCATGTGGATCTGATGGCCAGGCTAAGGCATCGATTTGTTATTTAACAGTCAAATAAGATCAGAAATATAAAACGCAGCCAGGAAAAGATAACATTTAAACAATATGCTGATAGGAACCAAAGCCTGAGATAAGATGTCATATTACAAATGATCAATATGCACATTACTGTGAATGTGTGTTTTTGATATCAGGGTCTGAGGGGAGAACCGGGAGAAAGAGGATCCACTGGATTCCCAGGTGCCCGTGGCCCCGGTGGACAGAAGGCAAGTGACACTGAGCGTGGATAATCTAATGGATGAACTAATAGCAAAGCCAGTCAGTAGTCAGTACAGGTGATCATTTTACTGCTCTAATTACTAATATTCTAAGTCTTCTCTCTGCAGGGAGAAGCCGGCCAACCTGGAGTTCCTGGTGAATCGGTCTGTGATTTTGCTTCCATCCAAATACAGATTTTCTATTTTCTGTGTGTGTTTTTTTCTCTCTCTTTAGTGGACAGAATGAGGGATGATTTCTGTTTTTTTTTTTTTTTCTTCCAGGGTTTACCAGGTAAAGATGGGATGCTAGGGCGTAAGGGTGAGAAGGGAGAGATCGGTATCCTAGGAATGAGAGGAATAAAGGTATTTTCAGTGTTTGTTTGTGCGTGCGTGTGTGCGTGCGTGCGTGTGTGTGTGCGTGTGTGTGTGTGTGTGTGTGTGTGTGCTTGAGACAGTGTTGGTTCATTCCGTGTGGTTTCAACCTTGAAGCATCTTTCCGGTGTCAATGATGACGGTCACAACTCGATAATAGCATAAAATTGATTTAATTGCAGAGGATTAATTCAAATTGTGTCAAAAATATCCATGCAGAATATTTGCTTCCGCCCACAACATTATGATGATTAATACCTGAAATGGGTGTTTTGCTCAGCATGATAGAATTAATTTCCTTTTTATTTTCACTTCATTCATTCATTTGAATTCTGTTTGAATCACTGAACCAATCAAAGATGTGGGCCACGATTCAGAGGTGAGGAGGCAGGCTAGGTTTTTGCTTGTGTTGTTATAACCTTTAATCAGTTAATCTCATTGAGATAAAGATCTCTTTTGCAAGAGAGACCTGAGAACAGCAGGAGAAATAAGACCAGAGAGAAGACACACAACAAACACAGCCAGTCACACACAAGCATATACCTACAAACAGCATCAGAAGCCAACACAGACATCTCGAAAAAGGTACAAAGTTTAAAGTGTAAAATCGCTCACTGGGATGAGACGTTGAAGCTTTAAAAGAATATTTCAACATCCTCGCTTATTTGCTTTTTTGCGGAGAGTTAGATGAGATTATCGATACTGCTCTCAGGTTTGTTCGGTAAATGTGTAGCTGAAGCTGACAGGTGGTTAGCTTAGCTTAGCATAAAAACTGGAATCAGGGGGAAACAGCTAGTCTGGCTCAATTCATCATTTTTACTGACAGTTATGTGCTGGACTACTTCTTGGCCTGGACCACTAACTTCCTGCAGACTTCGCTGGTTGCCTGGCAACTGGTCCTGGTCAAAGAAATGGTCAGGGACGTAATGCTCCGTAAAGCGGCAAATTGTCGTTTTTACACTACGGTTTTTGTACTGATTAAACAAACAAGATATAAAATGTAAATTAGTGAGTTTTAGAGGGGCTGGGTAGGTCAATTTTGTTACCTTTAGACAGCAGCAGGCTAACTGTTTCCCCCTGTTTCCAGTCTATATGTTAAGCTAAGCTAACCGACTGCTGGCCATAGCTTCATATTTACCGTACAGATATGAGAGTGGTATCAATCTTCTCATCTAACTCTCTTTCCCAAAATGTCAAAATATTCCTTTAAAAGTTCATTCTAATCATGTGTTGTAAAGTGCTGGAGGCAGTCTTTCTAATATCATGAGTTCTGGTTTTATAAATCATTAGCCACCTTTTTAAAAGTCAAAGGAAAAACTTGGTTGAAAACTTTCTGTACATCCATCCAGTGTGTTTGAAGATAATACTAGTTTGCAATCAGAAATCCTGCATGTGGATTTAGCATGGCGGACCATCAGCCACTCTGCCACATATCTAGCTTTTTCTCATAATTATTGTCTAAACACTCGTTATGAGGGAAATTATAGCATCATGTTCTGCGTTTCTAGGGTGACCGAGGACCCAAGGGGGCTTGTGGAGGTGATGGACCCAAAGGAGAGAAGGTGGGATTGAGACAGACAGAAAAATGTGACTTGGTAGGAGGAAGAGGAGAGGAAATAAGCATGAATGAAGAAATTGTATAGTGGTAATTTCATATCCATTTTGACACTGTGGGGTTTTTATTTTGTCCAAATAAAGAACACGTGAACGGAAGCATGTTAACATTTCACTGCTGGCTTGTTGTGATTATATGTTGAACTAAAATAAGTAAAATGAGTCAGACATTTATGAGTCATGTACTGTGTGGTATGTGCTTAAAAATTAAATGAATCTGAGTGTTTGTGTTCAGGGAGATGCTGGTATTCATGGACGATCAGGTCTACCAGGAAGAAAAGGTGAACAGGTATGACTAATATCTGTGGTAGAAAAACAGGCATCACGTCATGTATTCTATGCCTCTGTGTGCTTCTTTAAGATTGGGAATCTACAGGCATGCTCTCTGTATTTTCCAGGGGGAACTTGGACCTTCTGGGGCCCCAGGGACCCCCGGAAAAGAGGGACTAGTCGGTCCCAAGGTATGTGCTGTATAACTTTTCTTTGTACAAAAACTGTGTCCAAATGCAAAGTGTAACCACTTTTCTTTGTCTGTATAGGGTGACCGTGGTTTTGACGGGCTTGCAGGACCCAAAGGGGCTCAGGGAGAGAAAGGTGAAAGGGTGAGTTTGTAACTTCTGCAGTACAGTGTGTACACACACACATCTAAAAGTAGCCTATTTATAATTGTAATGAGGCAACCTAATCTCTGTATTAACTATGTATTATCAGCAGCATAACATCGCTCATCCTCACAACTACAGGAAACCTTGAGATACATAACTAACTGTCTCTTTGTCTCATATAGGGTCCGCCTGGGGTCCCTGGTCCTCCTGGTCCCAGAGGAGTGGATGGGGCCCCGGGCCTGACTGGCCTTCAGGGGCCAGCTGGTGCTAAAGGCCCAGAGGGGCTGCAGGGACAGAAGGTGACTGTGGCTTGATGATGGCTAATTCTACATGTTGGTCACATGTTTATCTATGGGGGCAGAGGTCTATTACAGAAAAGATCAGAGAGGATATGATGACATTTCAACAATCCCTTGTTACACCAGCAAATGGGTGCACCTTCCATTATGGCTGTGCCCAGATTTGATGGTGATCTAGCAAATAAAAAGACTGTATAATGGAAGTAAGAATAGACAAAAGTGTCAATTAGGTCACTGAGCGCACAAAATAGCAGCAGTCATAGGTGTGTGAGTGGTGTAGTGGCAACAAAGATAAAACTTTTGTTTTTGACAGTTTTGACATAAAAGTATGATGTAAGACTGGTATAAAAAGAATACAGTCTTTTTGTATTTCTCCTTAGTTTGTTCCCCTCTTTCTTCTTCACCTGATTGCTAGTTTTGTTTGATTGCTGTGTATTGCTTTATGATGACTGACAATTTGATGGGCCCTGCGTTTGACTGGCTCATCTGCTGCATCATCAAGTAAATAAAGAAAGAGGAGAGCAGGGCCATACTGAGTCTCTCTGATGGATGCACCTTTTTTCAAACACATATTATTTTCCTAAACCAATATAAACCTGCAAGGAAGGGTGATCTATTAATAGGATGGAGAAGCAATAAATACTAAGACAAAAACTGTAAACCTGTAATGACATCATATATAATATATATGAGGAATACTATATAAGGGTGTAAAAAGAAGTTATCATATGTATTCATTTATTAATGCAGATATGTAACGTGTATGAGCCTTAGGTGAGACCGTATGTACCAGAACTGCATTATGACAGTATGAAGGTTGTTTTTACTTCAGCTTTGATGTCTGCGTCATTGTGAAATCACTATTGGATCCTGTGTGTGTGGATTGAAGCAGCATAAGTACAGTGCATACAGAAAAGAAAAGATACCAGTGGAGATAGAGTGCAACATAAACTGTTGTCTTTCTTTGTTTTCACTGAAACTATGCAGGCATGTATACAGAGGCAGTGGGACATTTTTTTACTTTTACTTTATACTTCATTTGTCTACTGCAGACATGATGTATATCTTAATGGTGTTGTGCCTGTGTCCTCAGGGGGAGAGAGGTCCGAATGGTCCCGCCACGGTGGGTCCACGTGGTATCCCAGGTATCCCGGGGGAGCGAGGAGAGCCGGTTAGTACCAAACTTGTCTGTCTCCTGGTTGTTCTCTGATAGGAAACTACTTGCTGAGGTCAGGAAATTCTTGGGACCGTTATCATAAACATCTGAAAATCTTACCATCACACAGCGCTGAATTACTTGTTGAACTTCAGTATTACACATTTCACCAAATGCACAAAATGTTCCTGGGAGACTTCATCACCTTGACAGTTACATTTGCATGGATCAAAAACTGGTTATTTAAAATGACAACCATATATTTGAATTTTTGGTTAGGACCTCAAAGGGAGCCCATACAAGGACACAGAGACTGAGAAACCAAATAAGTCACTATTGTTGTTTAACCTTTCACTTTGATTTTGCATTTAGTTCATGTGTTGTACCTGGTCTCAGTCTAATGAATTAATGTGCTGCAAGCCTCTCTGTGGGTCGTGTGTGTCCTAATACCTGTCCATGTTGCAGGGAGAGATGGGCCCAGATGGAGCCAAGGGAGACAGAGGAGAGCCAGGCATGACGGTCAGTGCTTGAGCCATACTGCGGGGCTCAATCTGAAGATGCTGACACCAAACGCGCACATACTTACACAGAGTTGATTTTAGGGTTGTGTTTGTAAGTGCGTTTTGCTCTGTTCCCCTCTTTATTTTGAATCAGGAGGATGAGGTCAGAGAGTACGTTCGCACAGAGATGAGTCAGCACTGTGGTGAGTCTTTTATGCAGCTTGCATCGCTAATTTAGAACAGAGTTGTCCCCAAGTTGAACTTCAGATGGTAATCACAGAATATTAGTCACAGCCTCAGCTAAACTCTATGAAAGTATGATACAAAAGAAGCTGTAGATCAATGCCATGATTCTTTAAACTGACCTTTTATTATTCCCTCTCTTTCTGCTTCCTTCCTGCCCATCTGTCTGATCCTCAGCGTGCGGAGGTGAGTGAGCCATTCAGCTGCAGCAGAAGAGAGGAGGGTGGACAGAAGGGCTGTGATTTTAGCATGAGTCACAGCGGTATACTATACCACATATGCTGCTGCAGAATCTGTAGTGAGAGCAGTCAATCATATATTATATATTTTTTTAAATGCTTTTGTGCATTTGCCCTCATTAAGCATTTGTGTGCTCAGTGAGTGAAACGCATGATCATTTAACCTCAAGCACACAAAAATAACATCATTACCTGCATTTGTTTGAACAAAGTAACAAGACGGTGTGAAATACACTGATTGTTCAGGTTCTTCAGATAAATCTTAAAATAATCTTAAGATTGGCCTGAAATATCTTTGCATAGATGTTTTGTGATGTTCCTTATTTACTTTTACTTTTAGTCTCAAGTACCTTTTATAAATAGTTTTTATATTTAATTGATCTTTATGATAAAACATCTTTGCCAAGACACAATGCACTGACCAAGGCAATGGCCTTTTATTATTATTCTTATTATATATTATATAAACATGCTGGACTAAACAACATACTTTCTCCGATCAATAAATCTAAATGTATTCCCAACAGGGATATCATTAAATATTTAAAAGTAAATTAATGACAAGAAAATGAGTGAAGACCTCAAAATGATCAACTTTCCCAAAGTTTGAACTAGTGTTTGTTGTCTGATATGTTAATCAATGCAATACTTCATCAGTGTTGTGAAGCAGCAGTTGCAGCAGCATGAGATAAGTGATGTTGAGGCAGGATGTTAATAAATATGCAGTGTTACTGAGAATGAGGCCAAAACAAAACATTTTACTCATGTTTTATTTATTTATTATTACCTAATAAATAGTTATGCATTTCATAATGTACAAGTCAGTAATGGTTTGAGTCTGCAGTCTTTAGTTGAGTCAGCACTGATTTGACTTGGACTTAAGTCAAAACAAATGTTTGACTCGAGTGCGACACGAGTCCACATAGCAGCTGCTTGAGTCCTTAAAGGATTACAACCAGTTTTTGGAAGATTGCCCCATGTTGACCAGTCTTGCAAAAACTTGGTAAATCCTTTTAGCTGGTGTGTATGTTGGAACGGGGGAATGATTTTTGTGGTGCTTTGGGTTTGTTGTCTGCTCATGTGTCTGAATGTTTTACTACCAGAATGTTCTGTCCTTCCTTTTTTTCATCATGTTACCTCTGTGGCCCCCCTTTTCTCCCTCCTGTGTAACACTTACGTGGTCCCTCTCGCTCCCTGAATCCTGTCTCTGCTCCCTCGGTGTCCCTGTTCGCTCCCCCTTGTCCTATCTGGCTCTCTCAGGTTCAGGCCCAGTAAGTCGGTCCCAGCCCGAGGTCAGGGCTCGGCCTGCACCAGAGCAACAACTGGCCCTGAAGGGTGAGGAGGGTGAGTGTGTCCATCCATCTCTCTGCCTGTCGGCCTCGATGTGTTTGTCCGTCTGTGTGTCCGTCCCTAACAAACAGGTTTAGCTTGGTGGTGCTACGTCTGGAGACTTCTGAACACTGGGTGGTTTTCTCATCAAGAAAACAGAGGACTCCATTTGTGTTTATGTCCCACATAATATATTCTATATCTCTGTGCATATCCAGACAAAAGCAAATGTTAGAGTATAGGCTCTATTGAACTGACTGTTCTTTACCTGTATTTAGAGACTTCTTGTGTTGAGTTACTACAGTTGAGAGCCTTCCCTCTATCTGAAGTTTGGAGGTTGTCAGACTGAGGTGAAGTATCTCTGACCTGTGTGGCGTTGCTCTCCTCTCAGGCCGTGAGCTGCGTGTGGTGGTGAACACCAACGACCCGGACTATGAGCACATCTACTCTATCGAGGCCTACGACGACCCCTTGGACGAGCTGCTCTACTTCACTCCCTCTGCCAACCAGAGTGATGGTACTGTGTTTCATATTGTGTCCAATGCTATCATGCAGTGAAATACCACACTGAGTACCATCTAAACTAGCCCGGTCTAGCGTGAAATTTGTATGTATTGCCTGCTTTAAAGCAAAAGAAATAGGTTTTCCCAAAATAAAAGACAACCCTGTGGTTTTTCTGAAACCAAACAAAGTCATGTTTACATTCACAGGTCCTCACTAACAAAGCAAACAGAACTGGTTAACATGATACGTTGTTTGACTGTGCTGGAAATGAAAAGTGTCGATACCTGAATCTGGAAGGCTGAGTTAAAGTACAGCCATCACAAAGAAGGGGGAGATACGATAATTGTTTTAAATATGGGGTAATGGTGCACATTTTCACTGCTGGAAGGCATTCAAAGTGTTGTTCACATGAAAAGTGACAGAAATAGTTGTGTAACAAATGAAAAAAAGAGAATTAGAGAGGGACAATCTGACCAATGTTGTGGAAAGAGGTTTCCAAATCTGACAAGCAGTTCTGGAGAACCACATGTGCAGCATATGGTCTAATAAATGTGTTGAATGCATTTTTTTTTCCCAATTAAACATTTGCAAAGCTGATTTTTAGAAGAAATTTGAAATATATTTGCTTCTTCCTTTGCAGTCTTCCTCTTTCTTGCCTTTTTGGCACATTGCTACATTTCGTGGCATGTTACTGCCACCAACTGTAGATCAGCAGAATAGTGTGAAACCATCGCCATGTATCGCCTTGTGCACATACACAGACAAAATGGGGAGCCACTCGTAAATACATTGCTCCAGCACTACGAGTGGTCAAAAACTCCACAGGGTACCTTTATAAAACCCAACTTATGCCATCAAGTTTGTGTGCTGTTTTTCCGCCAAAATTTCTTAACAACAACAAAACCATTATCCTAACCTTCAAAACATGTGTCCACCCGTGTGTCACGCCCATATTTTTGTCCATTATGACTTAATTTGCCTATCTATTATGACATTATGCCAAGTCCAGGTTTTCCAAATCTCTACAATGGAGGTAGTGATTAAAATGGTGTTATGACCAAATTTTAATTAAATTATTTAAGCCACCTAACAATGACCCTAACATTAACTAAATTCATTTACATGCTGCAAATGTATCATGGGATAAACAGAAGATGGCGTTTCGAATTTGTGCTCATGTCCTATAATTCGGTTTATTCAATCGGCACATAATCCAATTTGTGCTGGAGGAGCGTGTCTCATATTATGTATGCGTTCCACTTTGTGCTAATTTCATGTCATTATGAAATTGCGTTGGCCTTGCATATTTTCTCACACAGCCTGCTACAAGCACACACCATCTTGAGCCTGTGACCTTTCCTGTAGTGTATATAGTGTAGATCATGATCTTTAAACCCCTGTTATCACATCAGTGTATTTGTTTCCTTTTTTTATTTATCCTGAATGTGTCTATGCTGTGTGTGTGTGTGTGTGTGTGTATGTTTTGTGTTTCTGTGTGTGTGTGTGTCTGTGTGTTGACAGGTGAGGCTGTCAAAGATGAAACTGACAAAACAGTCAAAGTTGAACCAAACAAATCAGCCAGTGCTGATGTTAAGAAAACAGCAACAGTTGCTGGTCAGAAAGCAGTCAAAGTTACACCTCTGAAAGCAGTCAAGCCCAAATCAGTCAGGTCCAAGAGGAGAGTCGAATGGGAAGGTAAACCAGCTCATGCTGTTGTCTTGTTTTGGGATTTATTAAGGGTTCATTCATCCTGCCTGCCTGGTGTCTGGCTCTCTCTGCATGTCTCAGGCTGCATTGGCTGTTTTGCATATATGCATCCACTAAAATAAAATACAAAAACAAAGATTAATATATCAGTGCTAACGAGTTACTTTGCATCTAAAAAAAGTTAAGCAATTGAAAAAAACAGGTTGGTTTTGATAGAGTTTTGATCTCGGTGGTCATGAATGCTTGTTTTGGGTCCCCTGTTGCTCTTTATTGCTGCTCTGCTCCTTTTTTGCCTGGCCTGCCCCTTTCTAATTGTGTGTGTGTGTGTGTGTGTGTGTGTGTGTGTCTCTTTGTGTCTATGCGTGCACACTCTTCACATGTGTCTGTGTGTGTGTTCTGCAGCTCCAGCAGAGCTGTGCCTGCTGCCCATGGAGGAGGGGAGCTGTGGACGATACACTCTGCGCTGGTACTTTAACAGTCAGGTTCAGGCCTGCAGGCCCTTCATCTACAGCGGCTGTGAAGGAAACGACAACCGCTTCCTTCACCTGGAGGAGTGTGAGGAGGTCTGCCTTGGGGAGGCCGAAGGTACACACACACACACACACACACACACACACACACACTAGTTTATGTCAGGTATTGAATGTATGCGGACTAACGACTGATCTATTGTGCAGGTCCTCGTCCCTTGAAGACAGCACGATGATTGTGGCCTCCTCAGCCATATTGCTTTTATAGATCATTATTTTGTCAACTGTCAATGGTCAAGATTTTTTTTTTGTTTATTTATTGTTTCTGTAAACCCAACCAAACTTTACCCCAGGTTGAGAGGGGATACCAGAGTGCCTCCTTGCTTTATGTTCTCCAAACCAGGCAAAAAAGACAAAATAGTGTTTATTAGGTTAAAAAAATACTTTTTGTGCAGTAGTAAAACAAACATTTTTAACATTTGCACGCTGAAGAAGAATGTCTTTGCTTTTTGTCAGACTTCACCCTGATTTTCTCAGATTAACTTTGCCACAGTATTGAGGTACTTCAGTACCTTTATCCATTTCATGTTGCACACAGATAATAACACCTAGTCTGCATAGAGAAAGGGAGTGGACAAATTATCCAACTCACCTTACAGTCTAATGCAGCATGCTTTGAGTAAATACCAATATGGTGAAGCTCATGATGTTTCATTAACTCAATGGTCATTTTTGAGGCTGTAGTGTTAAGTCATGTGTGTTTACATGGAGCCTATAAGTCCACCAGTTATTGGAACAGGAACATTGAAAGAAATGCCTTTGTTTTTGGAAGTGATGGGTAAATCTTTCACAATAGATGCCTATTTTGAAAATGAAAATACTCTTTCCGCACTTTCCTACCCATTTGAGGGAATCCAAAGATGTTGCCTTGGAAAGATGCACTTCCCTGTCTTGGTATTTACAAGCACTTTGTTCCACTTTTTCCAAGGTGCATATTTTCTTAGTAACTTAAAGGTGGGGTATGTGATTCTGGAGAAATCCAATACCATGACAAATACCATGAGATAGAGCAAACAACGACACAGCGAGTAATGTAACTAACATTAGCTAGGTTGTGGGTTAGTAAACTGTCCCTACAGTTGTTGCTGCAAAGCTAACAGCCAGAGAAGACAAAGCAGTTTCCCAGAGCCAGCAAACCAGCTCCAGACAGTGATACTCACAACTCTCCTGCCACTATAGCTAACATCACAACAACAGCATATCTTGGCAAACTAGACAGTAAGCTGAATGTTGGTGGGCAAGTCATTTAATGGTACCTGACACACAAATCATGGCTAGAATAGTGTTGTGTGGCTTGGTCCACTTTGTTTATTTCCCTAGAGTTTTTTTTTTTCAGAGCAGACAGCTAGCTGACCGTGAGGAGATATTTGCTGAATCTGACAAAAAGACGTGTATTGGATTAGAATCGCATACCCCACCTTTTAAGAAGTATTTTCTGATTAAAAAAAAGCACTTGGCACAGGTTCATTGTTTTTGAAAGGTTTACTGGTCATTTATTTGGTCATATTTACTTATCATTTTATTTTGCAGTCATTAAACTTTTGTGATTGGATTCATTACATTAAGAAAAAAAAGGTCTACATGTGACCAGTGTTCCCCTTTGCTAATGAAGGTTTCTTGAGTTTGGTTTGTGTCATTTGAGTCTGATGCAACATCGATGCAAGCCGCAACAATCCAGGCCTGTTTTCTACCTCTGTGCTTCTTGTTTCCTTAAAAAATCACTAATCAAAGTGGTGAAACTGGTAAAAAGACCTTTATTAAAGCTGACACACACTAATGATTGGCATTCAACTTACTATGACTCACTTGTGTAGCTGCCTGTGTAATCATGATTTGCAGTAGTTGTTGCATGAATTGTAATGTGTCAAGGCGAAAAGCAAAAAATCATGACGACCAATAACATGATAGCTGCATTAGAGAAGGGGAACACAACTAGACCCTCGGCAACACTAAATGAAATGCACATAACAGGACACTTTGTGAACACACAGCACAAACTATACACTTTATGAACTTCACCAAACTGGTAGTTACTGCAAGGATGCTGTGTTATAAGTTGTTTTGTATTATTTTGCTCTCTCCTTGTATGCACAGTTGTACTGTTTAAGTGTCCATACTGCTTAGTAAAGTAGCAAGAGTTGTGGGTTCTGGAAGTATTTTCCCCATTGTTAATGAGCATTTAAAAGTTTTCTTCTAAAGATAATCTCACTGTAATGTTACTCAACATTGTATCACAAGAGTCCCCGGGATAAAGTAACAATATTTTAGGTTAGTATTTCAGCTTTGTTTCGGAGAAATCATGTCTTTTCGGTCAGTTTGGTTAGCAAATGGCGCTAAATACTGATGTATTTAGAAGCAGCCTCTGCAGTCATTGCTATGGAGAAGACAAAAGCCACAGGTGCAAATCAGAGCTTCAATAAAGAACAAAACACTGCAGCATGAATGCTGAATTAATCCAAACTTGACTCAGAATCCAAAAGGGAATCAATTTAAACTTGCTAAATGTATTAACAGGTTTCTACAAAGCAAAACCTTTGTCTTTACCCCCTTTTTAAAAAACTTAACATTGCATGACAGGTACAGGAACTATACGGTATGAATCTAGACCAAAAGCTTGCAAAGAAACTTATAATTATACAACTAGCTTCAGCCCTTAACCAAGCACACAGAGTTTTAATCGCTGTGATTGTTTGTTTGTTTTTACCGCAGTGCTCCTTGGGAGTTGAAATTTACTTCTCTCCTAAAGTTTTCATGTACATGGTCTTGTACTTTTGACTTTTATCAAAGAAGCAGATTTTCTTTTCAACATGGTTGAAATTAATTAATTTAAGTAGGAGATTTCCATCCCCATCCAAGCCTTGAAAGTGCTCTAACTGCAAGTCACCTGACACTGTCTATGCAGACAATTAACTTCCAGAACCCCAGATGCCTGAAATAACTCCCCACACTTCTCTACATTATAACTATGCGAGCACAACTATATTGGGTTATTATTATGGATATAGTTTTATCATTTGTATTAAATATGAAGAATCAAGCACAATATTCTGACAATATTTTGTACATAATGTTATTTCTTATTTTTAGGGGAAAGTTGTGTTTCTGATCACAACTGCATGTTTACCTGCCAGAGAAAAGGTGCTATTTTTAAAGGTATTTTTATACTGTGTATTGAAGATGGAAGCGTTTTGTTTTTGTGTGGTACAAACCATTCCATTTCTGTAGTATTATGGAACATTTTAATAAGCATTTCTAATAAACCAAATGTTTGAGTGAAAACAAGTTTGGTGTATTCTCTCATTTTAGCTATTAATAAGCTATTATGAAACAGCATGTAAGCAGGTTAGCATACACAACAGTCAACAGCACTTTGAAAAACACATGTAGCTTTTAAACCAGTGGTCTTCTCATTGGCAGACAGTCTGACAACTAAAATCAAATGATAAGGTCTCAATGGAGGGGTCAATGGAAAAGATTAAAAAACATTTATTTGTGTGTGTGTGTGTGTGTGTGTGTGACGGATCTAGATGTTAGAATTTCATGAGCAGATTTTCTTAATGAGAGGATTTTCTGCTTGTTGGCCACAACTCCTCCTCCCTTGGTTTTTCCACGCTCCCTGCCCTCGGATGGTTTCCCATGGTGGAAGACATACTGACTCCATATCGACTTCATCACATCACACCCCAACAGGCCTGACACAGCTTCGTTGTCACCTCGCCCTCCTCCTTTACCTGACTTCATTTCGAAAGTTATCTCAGTCAGCACCTTATCGTGCTGTAGGCTTACATGTGTCTGGCAGAGGCTGTGTGACAGCTTTTTAACAAACTGTGCACACTGTGGCAAGGACAAGATCATGACACGCTGACAGTGATAGTGGATGTAAAGATAAGTATGTGGAAAAGGCTTCAAATTGCTCAGGTGATGGACAAAGTCAGGCCACTGTGCATGCTGCTGCAGTGTCACACTAAATTACCACCATCTAGATTAATGAATTTTTATGTGATGAGTGATGTTGGCATTTCAGTTGAAAGCTGTTACTGGTAAATATTCAGGAGAAAGAAATACATAACTATACACTAACAAATTGCAAAATACACCACGTGGCCATAAGTATGTGGACACTATACTGTAGCCAGTGGTGGAAGAAATATTGAGATATTTTACTTAAGCAAAAGTACTAATACTACAGTATTAAAATACTCCATTACAATTAAAAGTCTTGCAATCCAAGTTTTACTTAGATACTAGTACAGACATATTATCAAGTATCAAAAATAGAAGCACATGTGCAGAATGACCTCTTTCACAGTGTTATATTATCATATATATTACTGAAATAGTATTACTGATGCATTAAAGAGTAAGCAGGATTGAAGTGTCAGGGTTGTGTCTTTTATATACTTCCAGGTAGTTTTTATTTATAACGTCATATTTTAGATGATGTATAATTAAGCCTCTTTTTAAATAGATTCTATAACAGAGTGCTGTGTGCAAAGTTGACCAGAAAACACTTTGTAACAGTCTCTCTAAATGTGTAGTGGGATCAAATGTACTAAAAACATTTAAAATTTCAATGAAACAGCACCTTATGATAAGAGAGTGTGAGGCTGCCTTCCCTCAGTAACACCTTTGCTGAAGCACTGAAGCGTCATCATCCAGGCTGACCTGTGTAGTAATGAGTTGTTTTTATGACTGAATCAGCTCATAAACCTAATATTACCCACAATGTAGTGTCAGAGGATAAAGATGGAGGACTTTTGGGAAATACTCAAACACTGATCTCTAACATAAATGGAAATACAACCCTGCGAGTGCCTAACATACATCTATGAATTTATGTATATGCTTCTCACACTTCTCGGCACCCTGCCTTTCCCTCAATCTGCTCTATTCCTCTGTTACGAATGTGCGTGTGTGTCTGTGTGTGTGTTGAATTTCATCATCATTTGTACGTTAGAGATACATTTCACATATCCTAAAAATAGCAGCCGTCACTGATTTAGCTTTACACACGACACCAAAGCCTTCAGAGCAGTTTCACAAGTCTTTTAAAGGACGTGAGGATAGTAGCTGCGTGTGTGTGTGTATGTGGGGTATGGGCTTGTATGTCGAAGACTGACTGTGAACTTCTATGAAAGAAGGGGAGCTTTAATAACCTTAACTAATTTGATATTCACTCTGCTACCTCTGGGGCTCCTAAGGGCACCCTCTCTAAACACACACACACACAGTTTGATTTTGTGACTCAAGGTTGTCCTTCACAGATCTATGCTAATGTGTGTATGAATGTTGGATACAACCAAATTGTAATTTGGTTGTGTGTAAGTGCCTGCCTCACTGCATTTATGTGCTGAGCTATGTGGATGCTATTGTAATTCACAACAGCGGTAAAGTTGAGCTCAGAACAGAATATTATTGAGATTATGAGCTTTTGCATACAAAATAGGAAGCATGTTCAGGGCTGCTTGTGTCGGACTTTTTCAAATAAAGAAAAATGGATATTATTTCAACAAATTGAAAATGTTGGCAGATAGAGCCCTTTAAATTAAGCAAAATAAGGATTAAATCCCCCCTTTCTTTATCTGTGACCCTTCAAGGGTATTTCACAGCCACCATGATCCTTCTGCTGCTATGTAGTGGGTCTTGTGGAGGACAATCATGCACATGCTGTGAGTACAATGGTGGCTCCCTCTGTCTGTGTGAGCCAGAACTGCTCGTCATTGCCTCTCTTGCATGTGGAGAATGCAGAAACACGTTTAGGAGTTGTTCATTTTTCCTCTTCAGTGACCTTGACTGTTTAAAGCCCCAGGGTCTTGGGTTGGCAGAGAGCTGGATTGGTAGAACCTCGCCAAGAGAGAGGAGCAAGCCAAAGTCTCTCTCTCTCTCTCTCTCTCTCTCTCTCTCTCTCTCTCTCTCTCTCTCTCTCTCTCTCTGTGTCACTCCTCTCACTCTCACTCTTGCTCTTTTTTTTCTGCCACCCACTTCTCTCCGCAAGTACAAAGGCTGTTGCTATAGCAATGAAACATGCTAGAAATGTGCTCAATCTCGCTTTTACCCTCTTGGCCATATTATCATATGATCCGTATCACTTCTATCTTTACTACTATCCTACTTGCTCGCACATATTGCTCATTAAGTGAAACATCATTTCATCAAAACATTTGTGTGTGTGTCCTGTTGAAGTGCATGGGCTATGCACTTGCTCATCTACACATGTGTGAGCATCAGGAGAAAAAAGGGGGAGGCATGGACTGTGGGATTACTGTAAAGCTTGTGTGTGCTCTTCACAGCAGATTCCCTCGATACTTTGACCCTAAGTTTTCTCTATTTTATCTCCTGAAGTTTGAGCTTGGATGGGGCATCAGAAGTTCCTTCCTGTCCTGTAAGTCTTTCACTTGAGCACTCACAGTTGTGCCAGCCTAAGCATTTATTCTGTCTATTGATCTGAGCATTTGGGTTAACCTCTCTGGGCTCCTGGCAGTACTGAGCACTTTCACACAAAGTAGTTTCAATTAGAAATGGGCATTACACACCATCTTATCTCTGCTTACCTCATATTTTACTGACTTGGAGTCCAGATTTTTATGCATGGCAGATTTGTGCTTAATGATGTGTTTAAAAAAAAATTCAAGAACGAAAGAGACCTTTAAAAAATGCAAAATGAAGGTCACGGAGGAATTGTGTCTAATTTTTGAGATTTCACATGGGACAACTCGTTGCTAATGCCAGGCAGCATCTCCTCCCTCCATCCCACCCGTCTCTCTCCCTCTCTGCCTCTTCCTCGCTTTGTCTCCTCTCCTGTCCATCTCCTCTAGAAACAGTCTGCAGCGAAGGTGTTGTTTACTTTGTTTAATTTTTCCTCCAGCAGATGAGTCAGCTATTAGCATATTCTCTTCATTATGGCAGTAATGAGCACGGGCCACCTGAGTGTCACAATGATTCAGCATTATTAAAAGGCCCTCATGGGATATCTCAGGCGCATAAGCCTAAATTAGCATATGCCATTTCTCATCTCTTCCTGCTGTCATTCAGCAGCCCATACTGTATTTCAGTTTATGCTCAAACTACTGATGGCCTGAGATTTTTTTTGTTTCTCAACTCTCCCTATCCATTACTCTCTCCCTCCGATCTTTTGCCTCTTCCCTTCAATCTTTCTCCCCTCCAGAGATCCACTTCCCTCTCTTGACTGCAAGCAAATCTGTAATCTGTAATTTTGCAGCTGACTAGGAAGCAGAGAGTGGTGGAAATTGTTAGCTATTGTAAGAGAGGGAGAGATGGCAAAAAGATCCTGTATCTTCTTCTCGTTGGAACTAGTGCAACACCTAGACCTATTCCTGATAGTGTGGTGTAATAGGATGGCATGATGGACCCGGGTGTCCATGGTTTGTTCCTGCAGCTTGATCCCTCTGATGATAGGTTATCATATGACTTTATCATATGTAATTTCAGTCAGAGACACTTACGTCAAGAAATTAACCATTTATAGTAAATGGTTATACAGTCAGATTTGGTGGAAAATGCTCTCAAAGATTCTGAGTAGTCATGTGAAAACCAATCTTCCTTGAACAAACATATACAGTCCATGCACATTACATCTTAGTTAGGTCAACAGTAACACATAACGTGGTGGTTGAGGTGGTGTAGGGAATAATGGCCACGCTGTACACCTGTATGAATATGATTGGATGTAACTGGCAGCCAATCAGCTGATGAATAAGCCTGTGATAGTGAAGCAGGAATGAAGCCACTGATGCCAGTCAGCTAATGCAAGAGCACCTTTACTGCTCTGCCCAAACTAAGGCTATATGAAAGTACTCTGGATAACTAGAAAGTTGTAATTTCTTTTCTGTGGCTCTAGGGATGGAAACGCTGATCTGTCTGTCAGTCAGTCCACCACTTTGGTCTAGACTGAAATATCTCAACAGCTGCTGGATGCATTGCTGTGAAATTTTGTACAGACAGTCCTGATTCCCACAAGATAAATCCTACTGACTTTGTTGATCCCCTGATGTTTCCTCTAGGGCCACCAGCAGGTTGACATTTCTGGTTTTTAGTGACATGCTATGACAACTATTGGATGAAAATTAATCAGGTCAAAATGTCTCTTTGTCGAACAATTGTTAATGACCAAGTACCTACAAAACTAATAACATTCCCATCAGCCTCAGCAGCACTTTGTGTTTAATGCTAGCAAATATTGAAACTGAGATCAATGAGACATTCATATAAATTTGCTTCATTTGAGCTGAGCCCTGAGCTAAACAACCCACCTTGGACATAACTCTCACGAACTGGCAAAGTTACACAGCTACCAGCAGCAGCAGAGAGGGCACCTGTGAGCCTCTAAACCTACACTACTGAATATATGGCAAGTGGAATCACACACTGTACAAACCCTGTTACACTATCACACTAAACTATGATGGTTCTGCCACCTTCAGAAGTTTTCTGATGACTCTGCTGTGATGGGAAGTATCAGCGGTGGTGATGAGGCTGAGTACAGGGCTGTGGTGGGGAACTTTGTCTCATGGTGTGAGCAGAACCATCTGCAGCTCAATGCGACAAAGTCTAAGGAGCTGGTTGTAGACCTACGAAGGGCCAAGGCACCAGTGACCCACCCAGTGGGTCACTGGTGCGGGCTAAGTGTTAGAGGGCTAAGTGTTAGAATAAAAATGTACATAAGTTATCCCATTTATGTTTTGTTCTTAGTAGCCTTTAAAGTACACAGCAATGCTGTGTGTATATGTGTGTTATTAAACTTGTGTCTGTGAGATTAACAGGAACGCACCCTGCCATACCGACAGGGCAGACTGACACCGCACCAGATGGTCTCATGAGTTGTGGCTGCCATCAAGGCCGCTCTCACGAGATAGACCTAACAACATCACTTTGTTTCTTTTCTTATTGTAGCAGTATATACTTCCCCCACCCTTTAGAAAACTATGTAACAGGGAATCTCCTAAACTGAATAAAAAAGAGGAGGCTGCATGGATGCACTTCAGAGTGAGTAGGAGATGTAACTGAATGCATCTATGCTTACTCTCCTCGAGTAAAACTTAAGTTAATGCCTTTGTCTTTCTTTCCTTGTATATGATTTAAATGTTCTAGGTATCTTGAACCTGACACTAAGAACACTGAAGCTCAGTACAGGAAGAGCCAGAGCCGCCTCTATTTCCTGAGGAGGCTGAGGTCCTTCAACATCTGCCGGACAATGCTGAAGATGTTTTATGAGTCTGTGGTGGCCAGTGCTATCCTGTATGCTATTGCATGCTGGGGCAGCAGGTTGAGGGTAGCGGACGCCAACAGGCTCAACAAACTGATCCGTCAGTGACAGTGACATTGTGGGGATGGAGCTGGACTCTCTGGCGGTGGTGTCAGAGAGGAGGATGCTGGCCAAACTACATGCCATCTTGGACAGTGTCTCCCACCCACTCCATGACGTGCTGGTCAAACAAAGGAGTACCTTCAGTGGAAGTCTCATCCCCCCAAAATGCACCACAGGAAGTCATTCCTGCCTATGGCCATCAAACTCTTTAACTCCTCCCACTAAGTGTCAGTCTGTATGACCCTAAGTCATTAAACTGGACATTGATCATTAACATCACTGCAATATTTGAAATAAATGTGCAATATTCTGTGTTTAATACTGGTGTGCAATATACTCTGTTTTCAGTTTAAAATTCCCTATTTATTGATATTTATTCATACTTCTATTACTACTGTGCAATATCCACTGTCTCATTATAATCTTAATAGGCCACACTTAACAGTTCATGCACTATTACTTACTACTTGTATTATTACGTTGTATTATTATACCATACATACTTACAACCGGTAAATCCACTTTGTACTTTACACTTATTTTAATTTTATACTTATACCCACTTGGTACTTAATTAATCTGACCTGTATTATAGTGTATTATATTTTGATTGCTTAGTACTTCTATTCCTGTGTGCACTGACGTGATAGTGAGCTGCTGTAACAAAAGAGTTTCCCCTCGGGGATCAATAATGTATTTATGATTCTGATTCTTCTGGTTAACATACATGCTAAACATCAGGATGCTAACAGTAGTTAGTTCAAAGCACCTAAGCCTAAGTACAGACTCACAGAGCCGCTAGAATGGCTGTAGACTCAGTTTGTTGTTGTTTGTCACCCTACTCTCTCAGACACGGTCAGAGCGCAATCTGTTGACCTCTCACCCCACTTAGCCAGTAGCCTGAGCTGCCAGACATCCTTGTCAGTGAGATCCTGCTGCAGCTTCCAGCTCTCATTTCAGTTTTGTTTTCAGCTTTTAACTCTACGTCAATATGTCAATTTGGGGAAATGGCTTTGAAAAAAACTATAATCTTCAATTTAACTATTCATTCCCTTAATGACTCTAATTGTGCTGTTGCTCCAGACCCATGGGATCATTACCTGAATGACTTTTCCAGTCTCTGCTCCCTAACCGACCTCATGCGACCACTACAGCTTCCCTAAGTAATTGTCTATTGATTCATTAAAATTTGTCTGAAGTAAGACTGACTGAATATTGCCGTGTTGCAACAACTCAACTTAAAAACAAAGAGAGAAATGGATGACAATGATGCAGAGAAACTGTCATTTAGTGGAGATGGAAGAAGACTGGTGGAGATTATTTTCTACTTGTCTCTGTAGATGGATGTATGGAAGCTGTCTGTGAGGATGTATCAGTTTGGATTACTGGGCTCCAGGGCTTCATCTCTCTTATTCAGCACATTATCTCTGGCAGGTTTCAAGTAATATCTTCACTCTGAATAAAACGGCACCCTAAGGCTCTGGTGTATAAAATTAATAAAAAAAAGAAAAAGACAACACAGATACCAGTTTGTAGAAGTGGTGGATCGTTTAAAATGTTTGCAGATGATGACCACAAGCCACATCCCCATGAGTGGGGATGGGAGGGAAGTGACAGGCTGTACATGTGGATGAGGAACAGGAGGGCTGGGGTTGAAGACAGGGCCATGGATGTCAGATGCCGCCCAGGGAGAGCAGACTGCACAGGCAGGGGTCAGAAAGGAAGGGGCTGAGAGTGGAAGCGGGGGCTGAAGTGACAGGTCAGTGCGCGTCTCGTCTTCCATCCATCACACGGTCCCTTTGTGGTTCAATCAAACCAGAAATGCCTTGACTGAATTTGACTGCAGGAGCACAGGTGAATGAGTAGTCATGCAGACACCTCTGCCCACTTGTGCATAGCAGACAAAAATATCATCCAATCAAATGAAAAGACATGCTTCTCTCTTAATGAAACCTATACGCGCTGGTCAAATATGTTATTTCTATAACTGAAGCATGTATATGTAAATTGAGGATCTGAGCGTTTTTGAAATGGCTACACTGTATGTAATTTTCCAAACCTGGCCTTTAGGGACACTAGATAGCCCAGAATTGTTCTGTGGCCATATTGTGTGCAGAGATAAAACTAATTTCACAGCCCATTAGACTTATTTGAAAAGCAGCAGCAAGTAGACTCACAGTGGGACATACAGCATCAAGAAAATTATAGTTTACAGTTACCACCAAATCCCGGCTAAAGGTGATTGGCCTGCAGTGGTGTGTCACACAGTCATGGTGGCACAGTCAATATTAGACCCACTGTGCAGGTCCAGGGCTACTTCCTGGGTACACTAATGAGAGGGTAAATCAAGCTGTCAGTCTACCCCCTCCTAAGGTAGGACACCATGAGCTTATACAAATACACTTCAGAGGTGACATTTAGTGAAGCGCCTCTCTCTGCCCTGCTTCCCCTTCTTTATGCTGGAAAAAGGTAAATTTGTTTCTCCTCATTTATAATGCAGGATTGTTATTGGCTGGACTCTGATCAAACAGCTACAGCACGTCTTCTTGTCTTTTGTCTTCTCTTCCTTTCCCTCACTCACTTTATCTATTTTGCTCTCTCTCTCTCTCTCTCTCTCTCTCTCTCTCTCTCTCTCTCTCTCTCTCTCTCTCTATCTATCTATCTCTCTCTCTCTCTCTCTCTCTCACACACACTCTCTTCGTTCTCTCTCACTTCTCTTTCTCACTCCACCTCACCCATAATCCTCTCTGTCTGCCCCGTGCCCCTGGCTCAGCATTTGCCTCCATCAAACCTCAGCTCAAGGTCATTTTGTCAAGCCACAAAGATTTCTTTTTTTTTTTCTTTTTACAATGTGTCTTTCCTTTCATTGCCTCCTCTTCTTCGTCATACCACCTCATGCATACGGTTATCAGGACAAACAGTTTGATGGTTAATTTTCTCCTCTCCTGTATGAGAATTGTGTCAACTCCTCTGCTTATTTTATTTACTCGTCTGCATCAAAGCACTTCAGTCCGCTCTTCTGTATCAGAAGAGAATGCGAACTCCTCGTTCGTGTTGGTCCTCTCTTCTGTCTATCTGATCAATCTTGCCTCTTATGTTCAATTGCCTTTCATTTGGGCAGGAAGTGTAGCTGAGTCAGTGGGTGACATTGTGAGGCATCGTAACATTTTAATTTGTCTCGGTTTTATGGGACACTCCAGCTGGCCATCTTTCTGTCTGTGACTATAATGAGGTCATCTATAAGTATGTGTCCACAGCATGTTTCTGTCGCATTCAAGGGCACGCCTACCCGTGTCTAAACATAAATCAGTGCTTAAACATATCCCAATTATATTCTCAACATATTTAATACCTGTTGTAAGAGCTTAAAACTCAGTTTTCAGACCATGGGAAAATATAGGTGGCTGCTATCATTACTGGCAGCTCCCTAGTCTTTGGTAGAAGTTCTTTGTGTTTTGAATAGTAATAATACAGGATAAGGTTAATACTGGGGAAACAAGTAACAAAAGTAGACAAATTTGATTAAATTAACACCATCAAGAACACAAACAGACTCTTTTTTAAAAATGTTTCTCAGTTTCTGGTGTGTAAAATGCAAAAAAAAAAAAAAAAAGAAAACTGCCAGAGTTTTTACATATAAATAGGCTATGTTAGATTTGACTGACGTGTGCGCAGTTTTTAGCCACGCTAGCGGTATGACCCTAGGAATAGCAATGTCAGTCTGCTGATCTGTCAGTCGGTCCACCACTTCGGTCCAGACTGAAATGTCTCAAACTATCAGATGGACTGCCGTGTAACTGAATACAGACTTTCATGGTCCCCAGATGATGAATCCTACTGACTCTGGTGATCCCTTGACTTTTCCTCTAGTGCCACCAGCAGGTTGACATTTGTGGTTCAGACTGAAATATTGCAACTCTTTGATGGATTGCCATGAAATTTTGTACACACTTCCTTGGTCCCTAGAGTATACATTCCGATGACTTTGTTTTTTGTTTTGTTTTTTCACCATCAGGTCAAACTTTTCACCTATTCAGTCAAATATGTCAACATCTACAGGATGGATTGGCACCAAATTGTGTACATTCATGGTTCCCAGACAATGTATGCTATTGACTTTGGTGATCCCCTTACTTTGCCTCAAATGCCACCATGAGGTTGACATTTTCATTATTTATTGAAATATCTCTAACTTGTCATAGCAGGAAAAGCACAGGTGTAACGAATAACATTAACGATGGCTTTGTTTCAGCAATTATTGTAATGTGATGCAGCAATTAACAATGATATTAGTTACACCTGGGTGTACACCCCATGTTTTTAAAGCAAAGTACAAATATAATTAACAATGATTATTATACTGTATGTGCAGGTTCTAGCATGCATATATGTGAGTTTATGAGTGGTGGCTTTGGTGCAGTCAGGCCCTCTCTCTCTCTTCCTGCTGACCGGTCAGTGGGACTGAAGCCAGACTGGGCCCAAGGTCTTGTCATGTGTCCAGGTTTACCAGAGGTTTTGCTGAGGAGACACAGACCTCACTGCCAGACATGCTGTGAGACAGGACACAGGGACGTTCTCAATAACCCACACCTCAGAGGCTACAGTAAATACACAAGCCAATATTATCACTCCAATAAATGTTTCTTTTCCACATTGACCTGGAAACGTGACCACAGATGGTTTACACTCACCACCTTCTAAAGAAAATAAAGCCACAGAGAGATCACATGCTATATATATCTCCAGGGATGAAACAGGGAGGTCACAATACTGTACATTATTGGCTACAGAAAAAAAACATCCTTGTCCTTGTAGGGATTCAGTTTTTATGTTTTTCTCTTAATATCTTGTGGTTTGGTGGAATGTTTTTTTTCTCATTCCTGTGGCTAATTAGCCAAATGCAGACAACTTGAGATGTTTCCAGGGCAGCTACAGTGAGGCTTGACAGAAAATGTTTCACTGCTCTAACACATCTGAGAAAAAGGTCACATTTTGATATCAC
This sequence comes from Siniperca chuatsi, assembly GCF_020085105.1. NCBI lineage: Eukaryota > Metazoa > Chordata > Actinopteri > Centrarchiformes > Sinipercidae > Siniperca > Siniperca chuatsi. The sequence continues at coordinate 18,603,831 of NC_058043.1, forward strand.
CCCTTTAATTAAAGAGCAAGGTTTTTTTTTTTGCCTTAGCATTTTTACTGACATTTAACAACAATATGGGAAGAAATCCTCTGCAGAGGAAGGAGAGATATGAGATTCTCAAGCAAATCAGTCACATGTTGCATTTGGAGTTTCTTGATGGGAAACCCTCATACTCTGCTGTTTCTGCCGCTCTTTAACCCCACGGCTCCATGTGCCACGTTCATGCCCCTTGTCTTGATGTTGCTGAAAGGCATTCTGAGAAATATAGGAAATCAGTAAAATAGATGGTATTGGAGTACACAAAGTAAATAAACAGCATTTATCATCAGAAAGTTGCTGGAATGTGCTAAAAATTACAAATAGATGATACATTACAATGAGGAGAATTGTCCTTTATGTTGCACAGATTCCTGCTCTGACAAGTGCTTGAATGTGGGTCCCGCAGTTTTTCACTGTCATCTTGCTGTATAGGCTGCCGTGAGTCTCAGCACAATATTTTGTGAGTGTTTGTATGTGTTTTCTGGTGTCTGTGTCTGTTTCTGAGCCTTTCTGTTGACATGATGTGTGTTTTTATTTGCTTTCTAATGTTATGTGTGCATGTTTAGACGTTTTTCTGTATTTTTCCTTGGCTGAATGACACGGGCATATGGTATGTAGGTGTTTGGCAGATGCTCCCAATCACTGGCAGCTTTGCATTTATATGTGACTGTTTTCACAAGAGATTTAGATTGGTAACAAGGGCAATTCACTGGGTTTTTGTGTTTCTTGAAAAAAAGAGGCAACTGTGGACTCACAGGTGCAGTGAAGGGGAAAAGGTGGGCTACAGAGAAAATACGGTGACCTGGGGGTGGGGTGTGAAGTGGGTTAGAGGGGCGACAAATGTACGGAAAACCTGCTAAAATCTTCAAACTGAGACCATGAGGTGTTTAGTACAATCTGTGAGGGATCACACAAAGTCATTATGTTCTACTGTCTTTTCCTCCCAAAATCTACTTGCAGTCCCTTTACACATATTTCTTTGTTCCACACATACATGAAGCTATAGATTGATGCAGAGCAGTAGGTCAGTCCACCTTGAAGGAAACCTGGGCCTGGATAATACAGTTTGTATCATATTCCAGACAAATACCAACATGTAGCAGTATATAGTTACAACATTCAGTTTTTAAAGGAATAGTTTGACATTTTAGGAAATATGCGTATTCACTTTCTTGCCGAGAGTTGGACGAGAAGATAGATACTACTCTCATGTCTGTATGGTATACATACGGCTACAGCCAGCGGCCGGTTAGCTTAGCATAATGACTGGACGCAGAGGGAAACAGCTAGCCTGGCTCTGTCCAAAGGTAACAAAATCCACCTACCACCTACCTCACTAATTAACACTTTGCATCTCTTGTTCAGTCCGTACAAAAACCAAAGTGTAAAAATGACAAGGTGCAGTTTTGGCTGTACTCTTGTAGTCTTGAGGTTGCCAGGCAACCAGCGGATACTTCAGGAAGTTACTGCTCCCAGCCAAGAAATAGTCTGGCACATAATCCCTGTAAAACCGCAATTCATTTGTTTTTGCAGTTTTTGTACGGTACGGTGCGACCTACGGTATGGTAGACAGATTTTGTTACCTTCAGAAAGAGCCTGTTCCCCCCTGCATCCAGTCCTTATGTTAAACTAAGCTAACTGGCTGCTGGCTGTAGCCATATATTTACCGTACAGATATGAGAGTGGTATCTATCTTCTCATCTAACTCTTGGCAAAATAGTGAAAAGCATATTTCCCAAAAACTATTACTTCAAACATGACACAATCTGCAGATACAACTATGGGACATATAACTTATAAATCATGACAATGATGATGACACTGATACCAACAAGAAAAATGCAAAGTCAAGATTAGATTGAAAAATAAATAATGAGGGGGTGGATGGAGGTGCAGGAGGGTCTACACTGATTTAATTGAGTTTTAGAGGCATGAAATGTTTCTTGTTCAAGGTTATACAAACAACAATTGTTTCACCATCTGGTGATTAGCATACAAGGGTCAAACATGGAAATGTAACACGTTCTAGGAACCATTTACCAATTCAACATACGTTTAATATTCAGAGTCTGGATTTCTAATACATCCATTTGGGGAAAACAAACATATAAAGTCTTAAAAGATTTTTGGGGATTTTAGCACACATTCCACCATGGGAGTTTATGAACAGCGAACAGCTGACATCAGTTGCCCCGGCTCTCCTCGGAGACCCCAGGTGTTCACACCTTTTATCTAAATCTCTCTCTGCACAGTTTATCTCACATATTCACTTACACAGCTATTTACGCCTCGCTAAAACAGTCTGTGAATCAGTGTGAGAACTGCAGTGACAGGGACCTTATATTTATTGTGTGTCCAAGGTCACAAATTTAACACTCAGTGACCTTGATCCCTGCACACAGCTCATTGTGACAGAGTACAGCAGGTGGAAGGATGTACCTTACAATGAGATGATAATCCCAGGTAAAATATGGCTTCAAGCCTCATGAATCTGCTCTTTAACCAGCTCATCCTCCACCTGCGATGAGGTCGCCTCATGGAAATTTAGCGTTTGACATGAGGAGGGACACTCATTGTACAGCCCCCAGTGTGCAGCAAAGCATAGACAAAAGCCTCCAAACACCTCCTCCACAGTGAGGGGAGACTGATATTATCAAGTCAAGCCTGAATCCAGTAATTTTCCTTTGAGGGCGATCAGGTGAAGTGTATGTAATATGTTTTGAGAGAGGGAGAGGGAGGGAGACACACGTAATTGGGAAATGTCAAGTAATTGGCAAATGTTGTTGAATTACTACAGAGGAGCTTCATCCTTGATGAATCTCAGGTCGTCCTTGTAAAAAGCTACCCATCTCACACACACACGCACACCCCAGCCCCCAATCCTCCTCCCCATCCATGTCTCCTCCCCCTTCCAACAAAAAAACCCCCTCTCCATCCCTCCCTCCCCCCCTCCGCTTGCAGATCACCGTATTGGTCGCTGGGACGGAGCGAAGGCATAATCATGCGTTTGGCTGGTCCGTGTGTGGGATGCTGTACAAGTCCGCTGCGTAAAAGTGGACAGGTGTAGCGCGCCGTGTTGAGTGGGGGATAAAAAGAAAAACGCCAAAACACTGTGATATTACCTGATTTGTGAGCCACTGCTGCGCTCTGTATCTGCAGCCGTGGAGCCCCCCCCCCCGCTGTAATATTTATGACAAAACGGAGGCAAATTATTCTGGTCACGTTTTTGGCTGACAGCCGGCTGTCCTGGAGAGCGCTGGAGTGAACCGGGGTCCAGTGTTGGAGATAGCGCACCGACACCTGCAGTAGGATGTAAAGGGAATTCCCACTCACCAAACTGGTAAGTTTAACACTCGACATACAGCACTTCTTCTAATAATTTTTTTTTAAATTTCAAGTAAAAAAATCTCCATCATGATTTTGAAAATATCTTTACAAATAGCCTACAATGTATGTGCATATTTAAATTAGGCAATTGGACTTGAGGGATCTTGGCTGTCAGGGGGATCCAGGCTTCTGCAAAAATGAAACAAATGGCGGGCTGTCAGTGGAGGGACAAGACAGTCCAAACATGTTTTGATTCCGGACTGGAGGCGACAATAACAAATCACCTCATTGTCAGATCGGGACATATGAGGGGCCAGAAAACAGCCTCCGCACTTGTGATTTTAATCGTTTGTTTGCATTTTCGTCTATGAAGCGTCTGTGGGACAAAAAAATAAAATCCTTCAGCAGTTCCTGACCATTTAGGCTTTTTCGTTCTGTGCAGCAACAATCAGACAACACTTGTACCACAGAGGAAAAGAAAATCTAAATATGTTAGAAAAAAAGAGACCTGTAGTGATTTGTTTTGATCCAAGTGGGGTTATAGTAATTTTGATCCTCCAAGTCTCCCATTTTCCAGGGACCCACAGCGACTGTTGATATGCTTCAGTCACATGGATGCGCCACGCTTGACAAGAAGGTGGCCCGTTTGATAATTTTTAAGAGCAGTGGCTCAGTTCACCAACTAATGTTTCGACATGAAACCTTTTAATCAGATACATTTATTCCACACTGCACATGATTAGTTGGTCTTGAAGTGTCATAACCCCATGAGACCATGATTTCAAAGGATTGTTTATCAGGGCTCCTCTGCATTTATTTACCTTCATTAGAAAAACGGGGAAAACAGCCAGTAATCGAAATGTGTTTGGTTTTTTTTAGAGCTTGATAGGACATTTGCATCTTCTCAGCCCCACTTCTGCTTTTATCTAAATTTTAAATCTGAAATATGATTGGTGTCACAGTATAGCAAAGTAAAAGTCTCTTTAAAAAAAAAAGAATATAGTCATAGTAATGGTTTTAAAATCTACAAATACTAGGCTACTGTATTATGTGTAATCCAGCCCTGTCTTGCCATGTGTGACAAAGACTGTTTCCATCACGCCTCTCTTGTTGATGAGATGTGAAATGGGAACATGTGCGGTTGGAAGGTGGTACAGTGGTCTTCTGTGATGGGTTTTTCCCTGCTGAACACTAAAGCAACATATTCTCCAGTTATGTTATAGTTCCATTTAGTTTAATGTCTGTTTGCATTAGCTGATCAGAATGAAGGGACTGTGCTTTTTGTTACCAATTACAAATCAAATTATTGGGATCAAGTGCTGCAAAATGTTTTGCTTCCTGGCATGAGGTTTTTGCCATGCGACAGCCTCTGTAAAGGTTGTAAAGTATTTTTTGCCCCCCTGAAAGACGTTTTTTTAAACATTTCTTTAATATTCACTTTTTTGTTTGCTCACATTACTTTTGTGTTCCCTCATAAAACTCACTGCGTTCCCCTGCAACACTTATTACATTCTCTCACATTATTGCTTCCCCACTTTCACATACTTCTATTGTCTTCTCAATCTTACCAAACAATTTTAGTCTTTTTAACTGACACTGCGGTTAATATAGTCTGAAAATATGTTATGACAAGCTACTTAATAGTACTGACTACCTCATCTTGTTATTAAGTAGACTGTCAACCTCCAAATGAACATTTTTGATGAGACCACCTTTTCTGTGATGTTTTAACATACTCCCATTTTCACTCTCATGGTGGCAGCCTGTGCTTTGCATGTGGGTCATTGTGTGTTTGCGTCTGTGTATGTATTTATAGAGAAGCTTTGATGCTGCTGGTGGGGAAATATTCCACCACACGTGTCACTCTCCAGCTAGATGCCACAGCGTAGTTGAAGGAAGCTGTCTTAAATTCTTTCAGCGCATTGAGCAAAGGAGTACTGTACCTCTGATCTGACGAGTTGATTGAGAAGTCTTATTTACCTTACATATATCACAGTCTTGTTGAGGGTATAATAGGAAAACAACAGTGTGGGAAACGCACACAAGATTTATGTGGAGCTGCTCCATTGTCATAAAAAGTTCCAATAAAGCTTCTGTCTGTGTTGGATTTATTCTGACTATAAATTAGTGGTTTAAAGTCTTGTGAAAATCATTGTGTTAGGTTTAAAGGATGACACAGCTACATTGCTGATTTGGATGCTTTTTGAAGGACTCAGAATGTGTTTTAACAGTTATGTTGTAATGCTGTTTATTTATGTTAATTCATGTTTTATTGTATCTTTAACTTGCCTTGTAAACAAATGGCTAGGCTGTTTGCAAGCATGGCAGGTGCTGAATGAATATGCGCAAAATGTGACTGCATTAACTAGAAACAATCATATTTTCTGCTGTAAAAGCCTCCAGCAACAGACTTTAATAGCAGCTGTATTTAAGGAATTTAAACAGTGACTATATTTGTATTTTACTAATGAGAACAATATTTTGACTGAAGTGGTCATGTACTTTTTTAATTGCCCTAGTTGACCCAAGCCAAAGAAACAAGTTGTCAAACCTTTGACACCTTGTGAGCATTAAACATAAAAGTGCACACATGCTTGCATAAAATCATTAAAGGTACAAAAGAAGAAGCAGCCTCTAAACTAGTATAACAACACCAGTAACTGCCTTGCACGTGGATGTATTAATTAATGATGGCTGAGATTGCTCATCCTTCTTGGCAGTGCACCCACGTTCACCGTGTGAAATTAAAAGCACACTTCGCTAAATTCCCTAACCTAATACAGTAAACAACAATGTTCCTCGAAGTGCGTGAGTGCAGGGAAACGTAGAGGTGAAGAAGATTTCAGTGCTAGACAGGACAAAAGCAGGATGATGGTGAAAAAGTGAGACACACGAAGAGCAAACAAGAGAGAAGAGATGGAATGATAAATCATTAGAGGAGCAGAGTGAAGTGACCCGGGTGAAAAAGATTATCAAGAAGAGGGAGACAGAGGCAACATGGAAGAGAAGACCAATATACAAAGTCTTTATAGACCCAGTGTGGCCACCCATAGATATTAAACAGGAATGCAGCTGCTTTCTTGCATATTTATTGTATATTTAGGTATGTTTTGATATAATTACATGTATATTTTCATGTGACTGACACATCTGCTACATTAGTCGGAAGCTGACAGACATTAGGTGTAAGTGTAAATATATCTGACGTTCTTATGAAACCTCTTCATGGGAATAGAAAATGAATCCCTATTTTTTTCCCTCCCTCAGGTCAGACCTCTGTCTCTCATTATGGTGTGATAGTACAGATGCCTGCAGTGATGCTCTTCCCTCTTGGCCAATGACGTCCTGTCTGCAGGAGATGAATGGTATTAAAAGAGCTCTAATTGCCTTCTGGAGTGAAACAGCTTAATCATTTTAACCTGCTGCAGACAACTTCAGTCTTTCTTTTTCTAGTACCCCATCAGTTCCACTTACTCCATTGCTCTCATTTCATTGCCTTCAAATCCATTTTTCTAGTTTTTCTGACCTCTTCATCTGCTCTACACTACTCTTAACCCCGATCAGCTGTTTCACACAGCTGTAAAACATGATACTTTGGCACATACAGAGATTCATCTCTCTGCAGGCACTGAGCTGCTGAAGCAAGGTTTGATTACATTTAAGATGAAGGTGAAAATTGTCCTGATTCACTGCAATGCCTTGTTAAAGGTATCGTTTGGATTTTTTGACCACTAGTATCGCTATGGGGCAATATTTTTAGAACGTTGGTCCCCGTTTTGTTTCTTCTCGTGCACATTCAGATACGCATTCCTGCCAATGGTCTCACACTATTCCACTGATCTACAAGTGGCTGTAATGTGCCAAGAAACATAGCAATGCACCAACAAAGGCAGGGAAGAAGAAGACTTCTAGCAAGTAAACATGGATGTACATGTTTGCAAATGTTTTATGAAGAAGCAAATGCATTCAACACATTATTCCTCAAGGATACAAACAATGCATTTTAGTAATTTGGTAAAAATAGAATCTTTGTTTAAAAATCCACAGGGCACCTTTAAGAATGACACTTTCATCTTCATCTTTCCACATGGTAAACGAAAAGAAATTAAAATCAGCTGCACACTTGTCTCCATTGCCTACACCCAATTTATTGTCTACACATTCGGTCAAACAGACTGTCAGAGCATCTTAAACTGAGAGCTTTGACAATAAATTGGGTGCATGCAATAGAGATAAGTGTGGTTATACTTTGATTTCTTTTAATTTGGACTATTTTTTACATTCTGGAGCTTTAAGACATGTTGTAGTACGTGGTTACTCTGGAAATGATCTTTCCATATAGGTAAGTCAAGCTAGAAAACCTAATAATTAATGCGCTAGACATGGTATACACCTGAGTTTGTTGGAAGGGACACTCCAGTGATTTAGCATTGCCCATGTCTTTGAAACTCTACGTCACAAGGTTATAACGAAGGCTTTCTGTTAAAAATCTGAGCCGCCACAGAAGACACTATAAAAGGCTTTTTACAGGCTGAATAATACTCGTTGATGACAAGTAAACTGATCTTCATGTGCACCTTTAATTGTTAAAAAAAAGAAAAAAGAAATTCCACCATTTTGAGTCAATATCTCTTGTTTGTGTGTGGATATGTTTAGCACAGCAATGCAGGTCTGTGCATGTGAGGTCAAAGCTTTTCCTTGTTAAAATTCAGTCAGGCGTGTTATCACACAAACAGCTGTTGGTTTGGTGCTTTATCACCAGAGAAGCATTAAAGCAACCACAGACCTCGTGCTGTGACTTGACTATTTAGTCACAACACTCCCAACACAACAAAACATAGATACAGATAGTTGCAGCATACAGGCTACTTCAGTATGATGACTGCAATTGGACAATCCTTGAACTCCTGATGACAAGTGCTGTTGAAATGGAGAGATGGAGGGAGACATTGTTCATCACAACCAATCACTTAAGGAATGTAGGAGTAATTACTGGTATAATAGAAATTTGACAAACGCTGTAATACCTCTCCATTTATTCCTGTTTTATCGTCTTATCATCATTATTACTAATCATTGCTATTCTGTTTGATGGGCCAGTGAACAGCTTTCCAAAGCGCTGATTTACGTAACAGACTCCACTTGCTCTGACTCAGTTTTACTTCATTTCACCAGCTTTCACACTTAATTTTGATTTCTTCTTGTTTCAAAGAACGGTGATTGCACGGCAGCCTTGATTAGTGCTTATTGATGGGTGGCGCGTGTAATAGCAAAATGACAGGCTTGGGACGTCATAGCTGGATATAGGATACCAAGGAGTGTCTTTAATGAATGGTGGAGCCAAATGAAATCCATCGAACCCACTGTCAGGTGATAATGATGCCTCACATGCCGTGGACCAGAGCTGTCCAGAGGCCAAAGTCTTCTCTCTGTACAGAGCTGTTCTTATAGATTACAGGCTGTGATAATTAACCTGCCTAGTATAGCTTAATTATTGATGTTCTGGTAGCAGCCTGTCAGAATTGTGGGATATATCGTGACTGTACATATACATCTTTATTTTGCCTACAAGGTCTCTGATGTAGTGACAGCAATCAGTGAGAGGCTACTTGCGCTGCAATATGAAACGCTACTTTAATATTCAAAATCACATAATAGTCTGTCCAGACGATCTGGGGGAATTACACAAAGATATTGCACAGTGTAAAAGCAAAGAGCCATGTGCTGGTTGTAAGATGGATGGTGAAGAGGGGAGGCGAGACGGCGCAACTGGGACTATTCAAAAGAGAGATGGATAGAGGTAGTGAGCAGGGAACAAACATTCCCCTCCAGCAAGCACGAAACTCAGCATCCATCTGCACACCCCTAAGCCTCCCTCCCATCCATCACTCCCTCACTGCACCTACCTCCTGCTTTCATCTTACCTCCCGTTACCCCCATCCCTTTCTCCCTAACTTGTCTCAGACATAAGTGCAAATGGGATTCAGCAGTTTCTTAAACACACAAGATGTCATTCACCTCAGATAGCAATCCATCTTCCGCTGTATCTGCGGAGAGCATATGGGGTAGGGAGCGTGTGCAGAGACGTGGGCTGACAGTGTGGGTGGATGGCAGTTAGCGATACATTGTGGACTACATGACGTTCCTGTGTGTCTTTGGTGAGCTTGGCAGGAGTTATGATAACCCATTTTTAAATGTTACAGATTAAGTGTCGCTTGGCCTCACATAAGGAGTAGCAGTTACACTTACACCTGTAATAAACGCACAGGATTCAGTTTGTTGTGTGCTTTCACATTCAAACTGCATTTCTCCTGAAGTTCCTGACGCTGTCCTGATGAGAAACACATTAGATAGGGTGGGATGTTGCTGCTCTCACTGAGCGGGTTGTGTTGTTGGCCAGTCCAGGCTGGTTTGTTGGGAGCCTGCCAGGGATGCTGCTGCCCAGCTGGTGGCTGCTTGCTGTTAGCGCTGCTGGACGAATTGAGTGGGAAAATTAAGCCTTTGATCGATTGTCTCACTGCGGACGTTAGGAATACCTACGACAGCCATGAGTCAGCGTGCTGCATGCGCCATCATCCTGTTTACTTTCTCTCTTTTCCCTTTTTTTCTCCTTCACTCCCCTTCTTTTCCATCTCTCTCATCTGTTTCCCTTTCTACCCTAAATGTCAGTTGGTGTCAGTCTCATAGAATCAAAGAGCAAAGGCCTTTTTCCAGTCTCACCATTTTGTATTGACATTTTAGTTTTACACGGAGAAAGAAACAGATAACAATTTCTACTGGCCTAAATAAGTAAGCACTTCTATCTTTGTGCATCTGTAGTCAGATACAATGCCCTCTTGTAAACATCTTTTTTTGTTATCTGGACAACCAGGCACTGCTTACCACCACAGCATTTTCTGTTTCCAATCTCATTTTTGGAGGAAAAAAAAGCGATACACATCTACTTTGGTTATTGTTGTCCTCATGTAAACAGCACTGACGATCCCCGTCCCTGAGGTGGATCCAAGCGCAGAGACTCACGGAAGAGCTGGATAATTTCCAACTGCTGAATATAAACCACAGCCGCAGGTATACTGATTAAAAATAAGAACTCCTGCCAACTGGACAGAATTCATAGACTAACTTAAAGCAATCCATTGTGTAGCTTACTCAAACCTAAAGGGAGGTGTGCTCTACTAAACATGACTTTTAAGATAAACATTAGATGGTTGAATCATCAGCTTATGGAAGTCTGAGTGGTCCTGCTTCCTATTTAAGCTATTATATTTACACTGTCTAACTTACAGCAAGACTGTCACAAACAAAAAACAACAAACCAGAAACAAACTACACTGTACTTACTCTAACACTTAGAAATCACTACACAAATAATTTATGACAGACAGAGATTTAGCAGGCCTTGTCTTCTGTGGAAAGTTCTTACACCCTCAGAAATATGAAGAAAGCACAGGCGGTGCTTACATTTAAATAATTAGCAAACTGAAATCTCACGTGCACATTGTCACATCTAGATTGCTGAGGACTGAGGTGAAAATGGGAGAGTGCCCTCAGGCCCGGTGCAGGATCAGCACTTTCAACACGCAGCAGCACGTTGGACAGCAGTCATGACACAAAGGGCCAGATTTAATAAACTGTTTCTGCCTCATTTCAGACGTGCTGTGTCCTTGTGTGTTTTTTATCAGACAGGGGCACTGGCCTGGAAGCGCAGTTGTCATCTAAGGTGCATGTGAAATAAGTAATGTGCCATCCACTGAGGTAGGATTACAGATATGACATTGTAGTGTATTTACAAGTTTTTATCCGTTTTGTGTGGAATTCTCTGGCTCTAAAAATCAGGTGCAGTTTTGTACGGATTTATTAATAAAAGAAGATTGTAGTATGGAAACTGAATTAACAGCTTCTTTGAATGAAAAAGAGAGCAGTAATAATAATTTAATAAAAACACAACGTCTGACTAAACGTAGGGGACAAAGTTGTGGCTGTGTCATTAACCTAAAACTTGAATTTAATCTTGGCATCCACTGAGCTGCTGTGGCACTACTGTATGTTGATTGCACTCTTTTGCAGTGTTTTGCTGCAGTTATCTTGAGAGACCAGGGAGACATCAGCTGTATCAGTGCCATCTACATCCTTTTGCATCTTTTTATGTCTGTGCACCTTTTCTTAATTTCTGTAGAAGACAAGTCTATGCTCCTACCATATAAGTGTGTCATTGTTAGTTTGAGCCTTGCTCATGACCTATAGCATATGTTGGACGTTATCCATCCTCTTTCTCTGACATATGCTTTCAATGTAGTTAATGTTGTGTGTTATTATTTAGGATAATAAAATGCCCTACAGTATGTTGTTTTAGATGCTGTCTGGGCCGAAAGCAGGCCTACAGTTTGTCTTTGTGATGGGAAGTAATTTAGCCTCTGGCAGAAAAACATGTCGTCAGGGTAAAACAACTAAATACATGGATAGCTTAGAGTGTGTGTGCGTGCAAAATGCATGCAAGATTGCACAAGCAAAGAAAAAGCTTGAAAAAAAGAGAGAACTTTTCACACTGACAACAGGATCTTGCTTGAGCATTTACCCTCTGATATTGTGAAAAAGTGCTTGCCAACCTGTCATCTACTACCCGACACCTATAATAACCCTGACAGCAGGGTCCAGGAAGTTGTGCAGTCTAGGGCACTGTCAGTTTGTTTTTGTTCTGGGGCAAAGCACAGAATCTACAATTGAGTAATTGAGTCACCAGATTTGATTAAAGCCAAAGTAAACTCTTTAGATGATGGTTACTCATTTGATTCCATACTGAACCAACCAGTCACATTATTTAGCTGTGCATGGCTATAGCTCCCTTCCCCTTGGGTCTCACATGTCACTCACAGGCTGGATGTAATTTGAAGTTTCACCTTGTTTCTGGCTATTTTCTGTTGCAACAACTTGCACACAAATGCACGCGCACAAACACTCTGGTTGGTTACAACAAGCATGCCACAATAAAACAATGCACTTATTAGAACCAAAACATTATTACAGCAGACTGCAAAGCACTGACATGGACTTCTCTGCAGCTTGTTTTTCAGTTGCCCGGAACACACAATGTATAAGACTGATCTGCAACCTCAAATATTTACAATTCCCACTGAAATACACCAACACTGGTGATCATTAGAAAAACATCCCAAAGTTCATCACCCTGTCCACACATTTAATTTTCTTCTTCCCTCTCTCCCAGTAAATACTAGAATATTGTGACTTTTCCTGACCGCAGGTCAGAGTCACAGCTGTTCATATGAAGGGCCTCTGACATTTTGTCTTGCCCTCGAACCGCATGCTAACACAGACTTTTTCTACTCTTTTGTCTGTGGCTCTTTGTGTCTCTTACCAGTTCATCACACAGCACTAAGTATCCATTATCACAGGACTGATTGTGGCTCATTGTTTCTCTTAGTCATAGCAAAAATTACTCTTGTTAAAAGCTATTCCGCCTGCTCATTTCACCAGTACACAATCGTCCCCCTGTAATTATTGGCAGGGAAACAGATGGCCTAATGTTTGATGAGACTTATCAAATCAGTGACTGCAGAATAACATGAATAATTTTACTCTAGTCAAAAAGAACAAATGAATATGTCTGTTTTGTTTTCACATTATCTGTGAATAAAAAAATTAGATCACAGTTGATTGTTGTGCTATATTATTCAGTTTTTCAACGTGATTTATTTAGTTTTACTTATATGGTAGCACACAATTCAGTTCTTTTCCTGACATTAATTTACTGTAGTGCTTCAAACAAGCCTCACATAATATGGAAGACACTGCTTGGTCAATGCAGTATTGACATGTATGCTGCCTCTGTGATTGGTGTAAGTGATTGACTGTTATATATAGTAGTATGTATAGTAGTAAGTGTTCCTTTGCTTGCTCCATGATTCTCTGTAGCACCATGGTGTCCACCATATTGATCAAAGACTGTAAACACGTAAGTGATACTGATGACATTATAAGGTCACAGGCCACTGAATATTCTTGTGCTAGATGCTCAGTGTGAATAGTCTCAAACACAAGGTGGATCTAGATTCATATGTTTTTACTCCCAGGACCATGTCTGTGAAATCAAATGATTATGCTGTAATTTTGCAACCCACAGGTCAAATTTCCATAGGCAGATCAATACTTTTTTGACTGTTTCGGGGATAGGGGAATTACTACAAATACTGAAGGTACATCCAATATTTTAAACCCACAAGATTTGTTCATTAACATGACGTACTTCATGATACTGTGACCTGTGTTTAAGTATATGAATTAAACCAATTATTTAACTGCAGTTGGTGATTAAAGGAAGGAATAAAACAAATTGGCTCACAACTATTTTGTGCAGTGCTCAAAATGAGACCACAGGTACCTAGGAGAGGATGAGATGGGGAGTGTGCTTCTGTGCTCCCTTGCCTCAGGCTTGTTAAATTGGCTGATCGATGATGCTTTAAATCAATGTTCCAGCAACACCGCAAACCCCATGGAACCCATTAGTGGATTAAGATAGACCACTGTTCCACACGGAGTCCAGTTCTGCCTGCGGGTCCTTTCCACATGACAAATGGGAGGAAAAACTGTGAAATAAAACAAAGGGAAAAGGGCAAACGAGAGGGTGAGAACAAAAAGCTGTGGCAGTGGAAAGGTTGACAGCAAAGGCTAGGGTCAACGCTGCCAGTAAGAACACACCTGTAGCTCGTTGTTCAAAGACTTACTGTATATCTAACAGGGGACTTACATTAATTCAACCAACATATTATATTACTCCCGAAGCACGGGAGAGCATCCAGCCAGCCATGCAAAACATGCTCTACATGCAAAGGAACAGAGTAGGAAGGGATGTGAGGCATGTAGGAGAGCAGATGAGAAAGGGGGCTGTGGAGAGAGGATGCCAGGGGAGGTGGTCTTTCTCTGATAGCATTGTTTATGTGCCACTGCCTGTGGATCATTGATCCATTCGTCTTCATTACATCTCCCTGTGAGAACTATTAACTGCTGCCACCCTCAGTTGGGTGCCTGCTATGTTGACATGCACTGCACGGCCTCTCTACCAGCCCACCAATATCCCTGCCACCTCACCTCTTGGAGGTAGAAGCTGACAGTTTTATATTGCTTGTGGAAAAAACAAGACAGAGGACTTACAAGAGGCCTTTTAAATTTACTGGATTTGTACAGGCATTATTTGTCTACACAAGGTTGTTTGTCGATCATGGAGGAACAGGTACAGGTAGATCTTACTACCATAGACAACATGTATGTCACTGCCATCTTAACAGTACAGGTGTGGTTGGTTTCTGTATGTTTCTACATGCTTTAACTTGCAAGCTTCGCTTCTGACCTATATAATGTATGTTGCATAATAATGAATCAAACATCCACCCACTCAAGCTCATGAGAAGCATGCTTACATCTTAACAGAATTCAGCATAGCACATGAACTGTAAGCACAGTCAGAAAATAAATCCTCATTGGTTTGTTAAAATGTGTGGACTGTTTGGGGATCCTCTGCTGAGTCCCTGCTTAATGCACTCATACCTGCAAATGTCCCCCAAGAGACCTCCTTCTCCAATTGCTGTCTGAACTGTTTTGTCTATGCAAAGCATGTTGTTGTCTAACTGCCTGAGCCCAGTGAGACATCATGGGTCATCAGCAGCAGCTTGAACTGCACCCCATGACTCCAATTGACTGCCAACTGTCACTTTCACCTCGCTGTGTCAACTCATAGCTTCCCTTCCCTTGTGAAATCTAACAAGTTTGACTTGTACTTGTTGTACAGTGTTACTTTTCAGTAAATGAGACAAGCTGACTGATAACTGCTTGATCTTTCTCTGTCCTCTGTCTGTCTTTCTCTTGCTCCTCTCCTTTCTATGTCTCTTTTCTATTTTTTTCATAGAATCAACCACAGATCTGGCCATCATCCTCATCACTGCCTCGTTTGAGCCAGAGGAAAAGGAAAGACAGAGCATGGTCTGGTGTGGTCGCCACTGTTGCTATGCGTGAAGGAGTGCTGTGTCGTCAATGGAGACCGAAGGCTATCGTGGCCTCCTGGAGACCAGCGATGGTCAGGGGGTAGGCCTGCTGGAAGGAGGGGGCGAGGTGGGCTGGAGCACGCCCTACCCTCTGGGCTTCCAGGTGTCTTTGACCACTGTGCTGATACTGGAGCTGGTGTTGGGCTTCAGCAGCAACCTGACTGTACTTGTGCTCTACTGTGCTCAGTCCAACCTGGTGGATTCAGTCAGCAACCTGGTCACAGTTAACCTCCACGTGCTGGACGTATTGGTCTGTGTGCTGTGTGTGCCACTGACTGTGGCTGTGATCCTGTTACCAGCTAATGGAAGTGGAGTCGGCAGCCTGGCCACGCTGTGCTGCTTTCATGAGGCCTGTGTCACATTCACCAGTGTGGCCACAGCAGTCAATGTGCTGGTGATCAGCTTGGATCGATACGACATCTCAGTGCGTCCAGCCAGTCGTCTGCTGACCCCCAGGCGTGCAGCACTGCTCCTGGCAGCAGTGTGGGCTGTGTCTCTGGCTGTCTTCTTCCTGCCATTCCTTGAGGGGGACTTCTTCTCTTTGAGGGCTGAGGACGGTGAGGATGAGGAGCAGGAAGGGCACAACCATGACTCTGAGCTCACCACTGGACTGACCCCCATTTCTTCTTCTGTCTCTCCTTCCTCTTTACCTTCAACTCATCCTTCCTCCCCTTCAAACCACCTGCCTCCAGTATGGCAGAACAGGACACTGCTATGTGTAGGAGGGCAGGGGTATTACACAGGCCTGGCTATGTATTACCACTTGTTACTTCAAGTGCCATGCTTCTTCATCGCTGTGGCCGTCATGTTGTTCACCTACTCCAGGATCCTACAGGCCCTCAACATTCGCATTGGCTCCCACATGATGAGGGGTACACATGCAAAGGACTCCGGCTGCAGGATACGCTGCAGGAGGCAGAGGAGGAAGGAACTGAGCCTGCCCACAGAGGTAGTGTCCTCCAACCAGAACCAGAACCTCACCCACCCCCCTCTCATCCCCTCCCCCACCCCTACACCAACATCACCCCCACCACTCTCCTCCATGCCCCAGGGGATGTCTGACAGTGGAGCAACAGTCACTACTGTCAGTACTGCTGCCACCACCCCCGTCGCCACCACACCGGCCACCCCTGCTTCTCCGACCCCAGCTTCAGCCTCAACCCAGACCCACGCCACCTCACCTCTGCCTGCCTCCTCCATGGGTGTACAGGCCTCGGTTTCTGCCATCATCGCCTTGAGGCGGGCAGTGCGCAGGCACAGGGACCGCAGAGAACGTCAACGTCGCGTCCTAAAAATGTCCCTAATCATCATATCCACCTTCCTGGGCTGCTGGGCCCCTCTGTCTGCAGTCAATGTACTGATCCTGTGTCTGGGTCCCAGCGATGGCCTGGTGCGGCTGCGCCTCTGCTTCTTGGCGATGGCTTATGGAACCACTATTTTTCATCCTCTGCTCTACGCTTTCACCAGGCAGAAGCTGCGCCGTGCTCTCAAAACACGTGTCAAGAAAAGGGTAGTGTCCCTTCTGCAGGTGGACCCAGCTCCCAGCGGGGGGACAGTTATTCATAACTCCTGGGTGGAAGGGGGAGGCCAGAGGAAGAGTCGCAAGCCACGGGTGGAGGCCAGTGATGGCACTGATCGATGCCTCACAGAGGCAGTGAGGGAATGAGGCTAGTCTTCAGTGTGTTTGCATGTATGAGTGTGTGTGTGAATTGGAAGAATTGTATGTATTTTACCAATTTGCTAGAAATGGATTGCGTGTATATTTGTGCATGTGTGTGAGAAAAATGAGAACCAGTTAGTTTACAAAGATTAGGACAAATCCCATGACCTTTGGTCCCATGTAGATGTGGAAACAGGTGAGTCGTGAGCTCTAATTAGAGTCTGCTTTCTGCTGTGCCTACACAGGCCCTCATAAGTTCACTTTCTGATTGAGAAGGTGGCCGCTGTGTCTCTATGGCAACACTGGCCAAGCATTATGACAACACCATAGTCATGGCTACTGAAAATGTACACCACACGAGTAGGGTAATGGTTAGATAACAGCAAATGTATACGTTATTCCTCCTGTGTGCACTTTCAACTTGCATGTGCATGTACATATGCACACATAGACACACACACACACCCAGTTAATGCACACTGATCTATATTTAGTCATTATCTGTGAAAGCACACCAATATCTACCTGCACAGATATTCTCAGTGAGAAAAATATTAATGGAAGTCTATATTTCTTTTTCTTTCTCTTATTTTTTCATGCCTTAATTGAGTTATTAATATATTCTCATGGTGCTGAATGTCCTGCTGTATGTTTACAACAATGTATCAGAGCGACAGTGTTTGCACATATTGTATATGGTATAGCAAATTAACGGCGGGTAAATGCAAGCATTCAGATTCAAAGTTTACAGGCTCATATGAAAATACCAGGAAAACTGCAAAAAAAACAAACGATTCCAATTTAATTTCCAGTAAGCACCATATTTCATATGTGTGCAAGTTAAAGCTAAAAGGCATGACTTTATTTTTTATATATAAAATAAACTTTAAGAGTAACAGTCATGATGATGCAGGCGAGGATGTGTGATTGTGTTTGTATGTTTGCATGTGTGCATGTATGCGTAAACGAATAAACAAGCGTGTGTGTCCATGATTATGTGCAATAAATCATGAGAAAGCAATGACCCCTAGGATGTGAACAAATAGAATGTGAACACAGAATTGTTGGCTTTCTATGTATGGTTTAGATAAAAGGGGGAAGAGAGACGAAAGGGGATTAAATTTTCTGATTAACAACAGAAGGCCACTGGGCATCAAATAAAAATACATGGAGCAATTGTAACTACACAGGCCACGGTAATACTACTGAAATTCTATCATTTCAGTTTTAAAGTGGAAATCAAAGGGCAACATTTTGTGAAAACTTCATTAAAACTGTCTCTGTAGTCACTGCAGGTAAACTAGCATCTTAAACCAGAGAAATCCCAACTTCTGACATGGGACATCTCCTCGTGTTAGCTGTTTGTTGCTCTGGAGGGCAGAGTCACTGCTCTTGGACAGCACTTGACTTGACTTGAATGACTGCAGAGGCAGACAGGCCTCCGTCAGCTTCTGGACTGAGTCCTGGACATCTCTTTCTCCTCAGGGCTTCTTGTCTCATTCCCAAACGTGTTGGACATAAAACAGTAAACCAGCCCTCAATCAGCTGTTATATTATGGGTGTTACAGTAGGTAAAGATTTATGTCAGTAAGTAGGTAGAGTACACTTTAAACTTTGTATGGGCTCAAATCTTGGAGAGCTTCTTGGGCTTTGGGCTATCTCCTTCATCCTCACCCCTTTTACACTATTTGTGAGCCAGACAGAAGACAATAATTCTTGTGTATTCATGTACATTTTTCAGGGATGTAAATACTGAAGTGTCTGTTTTGGGTTTTAGTCAAAAGTATAGTTTTTCTTTTGGTCACAATCATCTGCCGGACAGAAAATCAGCCATTGTGATAAACTCTGAGCGAGTTGGACAGTTACTGTAAAGAGAATTAAGTGTATTTGTGTTAATATTGTATGTGTGTACACTGTACTGTACATTTATGACCATGTGTATAGAGAAATATTAGTATTGTATAAGATTTATATTATGTGTTATTATATAGAACAGAACAGAATCTGTATTAAAAAGGCGATCTATCTAAGAATTGATCGATCTCAGTTCTCTGTGTCAATTCATACACGTTTCATGTTCAATGTATTGGTTGTTGTCAAATATTGATTATTACTTATCAGGAAACTTAATTATACCAGGAAATATATGTTATACATGTCTGTGTAGATGCATTTTATCTGCTATAATATTGGAAAGAAGAAACGTGTATATGAGTCTTCTACTTTCATGACCTTGCAGACGCTCAACATAATGGAAATGAAAAAGAGAACAAAAGCAATACAGAAGAAGAAATTATATAGATTTTAAATAAATGGCACATTGTTTTTCAATTTAACAACCTGGAAGATTTTCACAATATGTAATAATCACAGACTTAACTATCCAAATCATTCACAGAATAATTTTACAGAAAAGTGCAGACTGAAAGGGCAACCGACTTTTTGTATATAGTGATGTCTCTGATCTAATTAAGAATTCACAAGAATCTGATCTGTAAATGGAAGAATGAAATATGACAATTATGTTACTCTTAAATAGAAAGTTTTGTCACTGGGCTTCCATCACAAATGCAGCTGTATTTCTACAGTCTTAAGAGGGAACTGCTTGGATTCATCCTGCTCAGTGTAACTTGGGAATTCCTCCATCACTCTTCCTCTGGACCTTACTGTCCAAATCTGTCTCTCTTTTTTCCAGCTGTCCCTCCCTTTCTACATCTCCTGTTTCCACTCCCCGTTTCTCTGATCCCTAAATTTAGAAACTCCGTCCCAGATACTTGCAGTATTTAGTGCTGACTGTACTGAACCCTCACTATGCTTCACTGTGATGTGACAACTGTGCTAATCACCAGTACTAATGAAGCTGAAACTTGTTAGTCAGGTAAGCATCTGTCAAGACAGTTCAATCTCTTGATGTTGACACCTAATTTTTTATTTTACCATAACAAATCTGTCTGTGCATGTGGTGTGCATGTGAGTGTTTGACGCCTTACTGATTTGTGCAGTGAATAAACACTGTAGATTTCTCCATCCTGCTTGATAATCTCATCAGTCCCCTCCTTTTTCACACCCCCATTTCCTCCCTTGGTTCTCCTTCTCTTTATTCCGCCGGTCTGCATCTCTCTCATCTCTTATCCACACTCAGGCCTTCCAGAACAAAGCGAGGAACAGCTGCAGTGTCTGTGAAGGAAGGAAAGTCACCTTGGGGGATGACAGAGGAACAAAAACGTGAGAGAGAGAGAGAGAGAGAGAGAGAGAGAGAGAGAGAGAGAGAGAGAGAGAGAGAGAATGATAGCAGTATGGAGGGGAGATTAGGGGGGAAAGAGAGAAGAAAAGGGAGGCATAGAAGCTGGCATTGGGACATCATATGACTAATAAAGGGAGAGCACTGCATCACTGCAAAGCCCCATTAGAAAAAAGAGGAAAACAAACACTAAGTGCAGAATGATAAGATTGGCAAGCTTTACTGTTTCTTACCACTGTCGGCCCAATAGATTCTTACAATATTGCTCCTGCCCATCATACTGTGAAAATGTCCTCAAATTTGGGTGTTATCCAAAAAACACACAAGTCAGAAGTCAGAATAGCCAACAAAGTAAGTACAAAAGCCTCCCCTATATTTTGGGATTTATGGCAAACCAGTGGTGATTTTGACAAATGTTTTGGCCGTTCTGATGTGTTCAAGGAGCACTCTACGTTTGGTGAAATGTAGACTTCAGAAAGGGCTGGAATGCATGCTGATTGTTCATACACCTGCAAAACACAAATAACAGAAAAGTAATTCAATATACATTTATACTGTAAGTAAGTCAAATATATAGAACACCGCATATGCTACCATATAAATATTAAAAAATACACTGCACTTAAGGTCAATAAAACCTATGATGATGGATGCTTTCTATATCTGTTAGTCTACATTAAAGAGAAGTGATGGTACAAAATGTGATAGTATATTTACTTTTTCTATAAAATGAATGTTTTGATTTTGTTTGTGGGAACAAACAAATTGTAAGTAGTAAAACAACACAACAACATTTCTTTAAATGCAAAGTAGGACTGATTGAGATAGAGGCTTAGATTGATAATGCATCAAAACTATGGCAAGATGGAAACAGGAAATGAGACTGAAAGAAAAAGACTAGTAAAAGTTAATTACGAATTTTAGTTTTAAACAAGCCTTGTAGGATTTGATAATTAATCCATTGTTAGGTCCACGGTGAAAAGTATGTCAACCAGTGCCATCTTGTGTTCAAACGTTGGCCAGAACAACTCTACAGCTGAACACGGCTAAACGTAGGAGTTTGAAATTCAACACTGTTCTTCTCCACTGGTGTTGCTGCTTAGTTACCGATATCGTTATTCTTTCTTTTCAGTCAGGGTCCTTTTGGCTAAGAGACTCTGTTGAAGAGGATCTATGGCTACCAGAGCTGTGTAGCTAGCTAGCTGGGAACGGTTAGCTAGACTTATGTTAGCTCTCGGGAAATTAATTAAACATTAATTCATCGTTACACAAAGGCGTTATATAGCCATGGAGGTATTTATATATGTACTGTGTCGAGCAGTGCTCTATATGCGCCGAAATAGCTCAGTTGGGAGAGCGTTAGACTGAAGATCTAAAGGTCCCTGGTTCGATCCCGGGTTTCGGCAGCAGATGTGGGTTCTTTTATCCGTTTTCAGCCTTGCTAATTAGCACAACTGATAGAAATGCCATTAGGCAATCATCATAAAAAACATGTTAGCATGTTACTACAAAGACGTTTGCTTTAAGATACATATATTTAACTATTTTATACAGTCTATGATATTTACTAGCTAGAGCAGAAATGTATACAACAATGGAAAAGTACTCCATAACACGTAAAAACCCCGTAATCAGAGTTTTACCTACCTTAAAGTACGTGTTAGCAGCAAAATGTACTAACGTTACAGCTAAATAACATATGAATGTTAAGAGGAATGGTTATAAAATATTTATGTATCTTAAGCAGCATTTATTGTAACTGCACTAGGAGTTAAGTACGTACTTTTACAGTTGTTTAGTATTTTAATCTAACGTTACACTTACCAGAAAGAGTTAAATCCCTTTACAGTGTCATGCAGTCCGGTGACATACATTACTAACGTTACTCCTGCAATTAAACACTGCTCTGTAAAACTTATTAGATTTCAATATTAGATTTTTGTTGAGAATTTCAGAAGTAATTCTATTGTAATATTATTGTTTTGAAGCATGCAAAATTTGTATCTGTGAAGTAACAAAGCCAACAAAACTACTACAGAAATAGTGGAATCAAAAGTACAGCATTTCCATCTGAAACGTAGCTGAGTAGAAGTATCAAGCAGGAAATAGTAATTCACCAGTACCTCATGCATGTACTTAAATACCCTAATTTACCTTGTTACTTGCCTCCTCTGTCGAACACTTGGATTTATAGTTCACTCTTTCTCGCGTAGTGTATAATAGTTGGCCTGATACTACAATTAGAAAGTATTTATTATGCATACTAAACATGGATGTATGTCATAATGCTCACAACCAAAAGGAAACCAGTTCACGTCGATTTTCACCAGGAGGCGATGTTGTCCAATAAATCATTGAACTAGAGAGCTTCATCAAAGATGAAAAACAATCCGGTCTGCAGTTCATCTCAGGACACCTTTAATATGGTGGAATTGACATGATAGTCAAATATTTTTTATCAAACAACAACACCTTCTGAATTTGACAATCTGAGTCTGTTTATGGTAGTAGACTCTGAACAATAGGATATACTTGACCATTGATTTTTTTAAATCATTATTTCAGGATGATATCCATGTCCACAATATACAAATGAATGTACAAGAACACAACATGTCTGTTCTTGACGGTAATGGGGTAGTAACACAAGCACAAGAAGAACAGTTAGAGTTAATAACTGAGTTTAGTTCCTGGAGCGATTTTAAATACATGTTGAATTTAAAACATAAATCAAACATCATATGTTTGAAATTCAAGTGGGTACTTTGACGTTTGTTTTGTGCTGTTCTGTATGTAGGGACGGCCATTGCAAATTACCTTACCAAATTACCTACAAATGCTGAGGTATGTGGCGTTGGTTCATGCTATATACTTGTCCCTATACAAATAAACATTAAATATATAAATAATGTATATACTAAATATAAATAATGTATATACTTGTCTGCTACTACTGCTGCTGTACAATGGAACCTCATCCGGGAGAAATGTAGTGGAGTAGTATTTCAAATGTATAAAGTAGCAAATACTACGTGTAGTATAAGGGGGAGCAACTGCTTTGGCCAATCAAATTGTTGCACTTAAACACACCAGTTAGCATAACTTATAGCATGGTGCTAATTTACCATTTACCTCGTGAACAATTATTTCTCCTGAGGTAACTTTCCAGAGTCGTACAATCCTGCCTCAAAAAACTATAAACCTGCTGTGTCTTAGTGTTTAATAAGCCTTCAAATTAGACAACCTGTTTTACATTTCATCTTCTACTCTGTTGTGACTTGCCCACGCCCACGCAGCCCCTTAGCTTTGTCGTTCCCGTCATCTTGTTGGCTTAAACGCGTCCAAGCAGTTTAATGCAAATTCAAAGACTCACATGACTGCCATGTGACCTCAGTGACGTCACGGTGTGACTAACCCACACCGGCTAAATGCTGGGAATTCACCACCACTCTCTACTAGTGAAGAAACCTTTTGGATAAGTAGCAACACGTTTCTGAATCTTAGAATAAGTCTACTAGACTTTTGTTAATTGTTTGGACAGTTTCTGCTTCTGGGTTTTTCAAAATGGATTTATATGAAAATAGTTGCCCCCCAGAAAGTGTGTGTGTGTAACTGTATACAGAGTTCAAATGAAATAGTGCATTTCTAAAAATTAACACATATTTTGTATTATGCATCCCCCTCAGCAGCAACCTGACACTCCTGCTACACCCTCTCTCTCTCTCTATTTACCCCTTTACTGTCTCTACTGTAGTTCCCTCTCTCTCATTACTTCCTTACACAAGTGTTGATTTTACACCGTGACTTTGTTTTGGTTTTATAAGACTAAACATAAATCTTGTAAACCTATTAAAGAAACAATGTAATTTGTCTACACATCTTAAATCCCAAACTAAACATTAGTTTTATCAGTTTCCATGGAAATGCTCTTCCGGGAACTTCTCACTCTCTTACTGCCTGCTCTCCATCTACCATGTGTGTCTGTGTATTTTCACCTTTGTACACAGTAAATTTTATCTATCTCTTTCTATTCATTTTTATTTGTCTTTCTGCATTTCACTTCTTCCCAGACCAGTTTCTTTGCCTATGACAGTCCACCAGTTAAGATACCACTCCTTAGTCATTTACACACACCTTTCCCAGGGAAGTCTGAACACGGTGCACGTGACATGTTTATTTTGTGTGTTGGTGTGTTTGAATTTATCTTTGATTGGCAGAAATTGTTTACATCTATTCTTCTATATTTAACACTATTTACAGGGTTTTTTCCTCAAAAGATAAAAAGTTAAGGAACCTTCATAAACAGGATTTTATTTCTTTATGTTTTTTCCCCCTGAAAAATCTAATTCATAACTCAACACAGTTATTGTGTATCAGAAAACAAGTTGAAGTAGTTCCTGTTCTTTGGTTTATGCAGATTGAATGTTGACTAGTGCATTGTGTTAATAATTTGCTAACATTCAGACATTCAGCAGAAAAAGTTGATGCACTATATTGCCTGTATAAGACATTTGTGCTATTAGTCAAAGTATAACTCCTGACATGTAACTGCGGTGTTATTACCAGGGTTCCCATGGGTCCTTGAAATTGAAAATAGACATAAATAGATATGGGTCATTGAAAGTGCTTGAATTTATGTATTTTGTTCAAGAATAGAAATTGAAGTTCCTTTGATTTTTTTCTTTACTTAACATCACTGTAACACAGCACCATTTAGAAGTGTTCATACATTCAAGCCTCTCTCTTTTTTTAATTGTTCTATGCCTTGTTGGGTCCTTGAATTTGAGGGAAGTGGGCCTGGAAAGTCCTTGAAAAGTCCTTGAATTTGATATTTAAGAAGGTGTGGGAACCATGTATTATGTAACAGACTGTGACCATGGTACAAGGCAGTGGTTTGCGAAGGTCTGGCAGTTATCCCAAACCATGATGTTTTTTAACAACCCAGTAAAATGTGAAAAAAATGCATGTTTTGTAGTATTGTAAGCCATAATTATTTGATTGTTGCATTGACAACTGAAGATAAAATCACGTGATCTGGTCTCTGGTAACACCAGGGTTTAGGCGTAAAGTTGTCTAACAAATCCTTTCTGAGTTTAATGACACAGTGGCAGGATTGATGATTCAGACACAACTCACCTGTTTCACATCATTTTGACACTTTGTGGTCAGGCAGAGATTTTGAAGAGACTGTGTGTTAATGTGTGTGTCAACAAAATGTGTGTCAAGTTTTATAATATAATGTCAACAATAGAATGGGCTGTGACCGAAATCACTACCATCTCACTATAGAGTGTTTATTATATAGGGAGTAGTGGATGAGTGAACAAGGGAGTGATTTCAGACCTGCCCTTAGCCTTTCTCACAGGACACATTTTGACATGTCGTAGCAGGTAAAGCACAGGTGCAACTAATTATATTAATGATGGCTCAGCTCCATATAAGCATCTCAGTAGGCAGTGCCAATGAGCTGGCATGTCAAATACCAGGTCTGTGACAAGAAGTCAAAATCTCTGCAGTGCAAAAGGCCTGTTGTGTTGTCTTGTTTCAGCCATTGAGACTTCTGTTTGTCAAGTGTTGTGATTCAGACACGAGAAGTCTCAGATGTCGTAGACTCAGCATTTATGTTGAGTTTGTACGTCAGCACTGCAGACAGAGAACAGGATGAGCATTTTGTTTCGCTATACAGATATTCAAAATTGGCCCATTTCCTGTATTTACCTAGCCCCACTCCCAAGTGCACTTCCTCTTTTCAGACCTCAGATTGCCCTCCTGTAGCCATTAGTGTACTGGCCTAAAGAAGTCACATGGCCATTGAACTTGGGTAGGAAACAGGATGACTGGTGCTCCAGAGTAACTCATGAACTGAAGTCAGAAAGTAAGAGACAGGCTCACAAAAAAAACCCAGACAGATACTGTTGCTTTCAAATGTGCTTTCATCAAGTGCAGACTGTGGTCTCTCTGTTAGTTACAGGCCTGGTGCCAAATACACAAAGACCAGTCTGATTTCCTGATGTCAGGAAAGAATAAGGCCTCTCTACCTGTTCCAGTCCCGCTTGTCCCAGACAGCTTACAGCGACAGCTTATCAGCTACTGTGTCATGATACCACAAACTCACAAGTCACAATCTTGGACAAATTAAAGTAAATCTGAAGCGCTGGCTAATGGGGTTATCCATCCAGGCTAGGAGACTGTGTTTATCCACGATTTCCAAACTTGTTGAGACTGATAAGCATGACCCCTGACGATGTTACCCTTTTCTCGGTCCATTCCTATAACCTACCTATTCTTACCTAATATTTATGTTCTCTCTGCCCAGTATAAGTTGCGTATGATATTTGAGACAACACAATGTGAATAATTTGAAGAGTTCACAATTTTTAAAATAGAGGGGAACATGCACCAAGCTTGAAACGCATTGCAATCCAGAGTAGGTGCCAATCCATGTCCATGTATTTGTGTACACGTTGAGCATATGAAATTCTCCCACTTTTATGTATTCAACGGCTCCCCTGCATTTTCCTCTTTAGTCAGTGTCATAGTAAGACACTTTTTTCTTGATTTGTCTTGGGCACTCTTCCTGTGCCACATCTTACTGTGTAGTAAGTTCAGTGTTACTTAACCATTTGAATGAGACCCAAATCTTGTCAAAGTCAATTTGGTTTATTTTACAAACTAAAAGCACTTTGGGAAATATTATCAGGTCCTTCAGGGCTGTAAAATTTCACAGTGGGTACATTTGGTCCATTGTTAAAAGACTTGTTTCTTTCTCATATATGTGGTAAATAAGAAGGCAGGGGATGGCGTGGGAGTTGTTGGTGTTCTTCCAACCATTCATGTCTGTTGTATTCCACTTATCCCAGACAGCCACAAAAATGAAAAAAAATCTGCTGTCTGTATGCAGAACTCTGTTTCCCTTCAGGTATATCAGGGCAAAACAATCTCAATCAAGTTTCTCTTTTCATTTTGCTTTCCCTTTCATTTCCTTTGAATGAAGTATTTTCAGTTGTCAGCAGAGCAGTTCTTTCCATTATATAAGCATTAGACCTGTGTCTTTGGAAACAGGCCCAAAATGTCCTGGCATGTAATCGATGTGGAAAACAACAGGAAGTTCAGTGCATTCAGGATTGCAATTATAGAGAAGCTGACAGTGTTTCCTGCCAGCATCAAACAATGAAGTGAAAGGTGTAGTTAAGTTCTGTTTGCAGTATAGCTGCTGCTCCTATTCTTCTGTTGCCACATCAACATGAAACAGAAAATATAAATATCACATCCAATTTCCCAAAGAAAACAAAAAGTTATCTGGTTATTGTATTAGCTGAAACTCAGGTTAATATTCTTAATCAACAGATTGACAGAAGACCACGTAAACCAAAGGAATGTGGATCTCTGTCTGTTTTTTTTGTTTGTTTTTTTTTTTGTTACATTTTTCTGGTCTAGACAAGGATTCAGTTTAAGAATTATAAATATCCTTTTGGGAATATAATGTGCAAACCACATCCTGCAGAAAGCATAGCAGTGTGCTGAAACTCCCCTGGAAAGCTGGGAAGATACCAGGACATTTCGTCTGAACCTTCTCTTGAATGTTAGCCAGCAAATCTAGCAACTGATCTACTCTCAGCTTCTGTCACGCACTTGGAAATATGACAAATACAGAGATGTCCTTTTGGTAGAAAGCATTTATCTGGCTGTCTCCTCCTCTCTTTCCAGTTGTTGATGGACAGCAGTGTAATACAATCCAGTGAGACAAATGCCACAGTGGCAGAGACTGAGAAGGACTTGCAGTACTAGGCCTTCTATATGAGGGTAAGAATTCCCATTGACCAGTGTGTTGGAGAGTCTTTATTTATAGCATGGGAATGAACCTTAGAAGAGTGCTGTCATGAGGAGCTGCTGCGATGTTTTGGGGGTTACTGTTGCTGTGACTACTGGATCAACATGTTCCTCTTGTAGCTGTTTCCTGTTGCTTCGATCAGCAGGACACACAACGAGCGTGCATGTGCACATCTTTGTGAGACAGTCAGAGAAAGAGTCTTACTCAGCACTGACTCCAGCAAAAAGAAAATTCTTTTCAAAGCCCTCACAGTGCTGCATATCATTTGACAGAACACAGATAAATGGTTGATGATTCCTGTAAGTCCTCTTGATGATAGGGAACCTTGTCCAGCCAAAGCTCAATGATACTCCATCTCTGATGTTTCAGGGATTCACAGAGACAGGGGTGTCATCTGTGGCCAGCAGGGAGTCACTGGCAGCTTCGCCTTTGCCAGGTGACCTAAAGTGTGGTAGGACTGTCAACTCAGCAGATAAGAGGTTTTTTAAAGACCAGGTGAAGCAACCACATCTTTGCAAGCCTACCAATCATCCTCCGCCCCGTGTGTGTTTATGTAGACCTAATGTCATGTACTGACCGGCCCTGTCCTCTGTTTACACAGATCAGACAGTTTCTTGTGCCGCGGAAAGAAGGAGAGAGTTGGCTGAGAGCTCAGTTATATTTGGCTAAGTTTCCCAAAAAGGACTTGACTACACTGCTGCAGTAGACAGTAATGCACCATCTAATGAAACACAGCAACACACAATAGATTCTACAAGTTTGCAATAATTATTTTAGAGCCTTCCGGTTCGATCGCAAACATTGTTAGATTTTATGCTTCTATTTTCAAGTTGGCAGAACGTCAACTCCAGCCAGTAAAATTCCTGCTTCAATTGCTTCTATTAACATTTTGACTGTGGACAAGATCTTGACCCATCCTTTGAAATTAGCATCCTCTGCTAAGATCACTAATTAACAGCAGCGATGCCCCAGTTATCAGGATAACTGTCACACCCTCAAGGTCCTCTCGTCTGTCGCACGTATTGGAACATCGCTGAGGTGTGAGATCATTTGACTCTATTCTTAACGTTTCTCTTGGGAGCCTCAAAAATGGTGTGTTGGGTCGGTATTATTATCTCTCTGAACTCATTCTATCTTTCTCTCACTCAGACACGTGCATAGTAGTACACAGGCATGGTGATCATGTGAGGTGCTCTGCTGTGTTATACGGCCTGTGCTGGATCCATTGAGCCATCACTCGTCAGAGGTTGCCTGGTGTTAGGTTACCACACCCCTGTGTCTTGGAACACAAGGTGAAGGGGTAAGGATGAATAAGTGAAGCGCTCAGGCCCAGAGGAGCCCTGACACACAGATACACACTATCATCTAACACCTGCAGCACTACGGCTACTGAACAAGTCCAAAAAGCCTTTATGCTGTATGTATTCAGCTGTGATTTAAAGTTTGATATAAACCCATTTGGAGCTACTCACATCACATGGACAGGTTGAAGCAACATACTACATGGTCAAATTTATAGTTTTAGCTCCAAATTTTGTTTGTTTCATAAAATCTTAAAAAATAAACTCATGGAGAAAATATATTTACAGGAATGCTTCCACACATACAAAATAAGCATTTCTCAGATGTCTGTAGTGTACATAAACACACATAACATCTTATATGTAAACATATGTACAGAAACACAGTACATCTTGTGCATGGACACAGTGACTCCTACTGAGGCAATAGTCTAGCTATAGTGTATAAACTGCCCAACTTAATACAGACATACATTGCATGCTTGAAACAACTTTTCTGAACTAAAAACATGTTTCATTTTACATTCCCTTTCATTTGATATGTTTAAGTTTAGTGTTTAAGAGGAAGAGGGAGATGACATGTGACAGGGGTCCCAGGTTGAAT
The DNA here is from genome assembly GCF_020085105.1 of Siniperca chuatsi. Classification (NCBI taxonomy): domain Eukaryota; kingdom Metazoa; phylum Chordata; class Actinopteri; order Centrarchiformes; family Sinipercidae; genus Siniperca; species Siniperca chuatsi. The sequence continues at coordinate 18,633,878 of NC_058043.1, forward strand.
TCAAACCCAGTAAATCACAGGTGTATAATGTGTTGAACTCTTAAAAAGCTCTTGTCTGTGAATGCCACTGAAGTACAATAGGTCTACTATTATAGCTATATTTTTAAGTCTAGCCCAGTTCATAATCATTATCCTCAAGCATGTCAGCGTTAGACAGCCTTATATATCTTATACGATTATCCCATTCAAAGCATCTCTGTAGAAAGAATAACTATTACGCATCCACTCCAAGAGCTTTGTCTTCAGTCTTCTTTCTCGAGCCTGTAAGTGTGTAAAAGAATCAATGGTCTCCCTCAGTGTGCTTGCTGGCAGTTGTGCAGCTCTACCGTGCAGACAGATCAGTTTCCCCGAATCTCATGTGAGCAAAAGGTCTCATGTCAACAGTGTTGCTGACCCTTTGCTTGTGCTTACGTTTGCGCCTTATGGTGATACTTGCAGGGGTTCCAGGTTAGCTAAGCTGTGCTAACACACCGGCTCACCACAGAAGATAAATGGCTGATATAGAGCTGTTCATGCAAGCACGCAAAGGCATCAACCCTTCAAACACACACATGTATTCATACTCATACAAACCTTTTTTGTTACATTTATCGAGATCAAGTAAATAAATGCAACATACATGAAGTGTTTTTAGCGTTGACTTTGGCTGGTGACATGATATCTGACATCTCACTTTTCACCTTCGTCTTATGCACGAGAGACTTGGGGGAGTTCTCTGTGGGTCTCTGTGGGTCTGAGCGTGCTCTTTGGGAGGAAGGTGTGGCATGGAGAGAATGAAGGAGGAAAGGATACAGACGTAAAGATTTGAAAGAGGAGATGGAGTCATGCATGTGTACCCCAAGTTTTGCTGACCTCTCTGTCTTAAGGCTGGGCTATACTTAAACTAGTTCGGAAAAGTAAAAGTGTTGATAGCTGTACCAAATGCCCACACTCGAGGCCAGCCTGTGGCCGTTTCTGCATGTCATCCCCTCTTATTATTATATTATATAATATCCTACTGAATATTATTCCGGACCAATCATTTCTGGCATTCACAGTACGGTTGACAGTGTGTCCACCAGGGTGTGGGTGTATGTGTAAGTTCACTGACATTAGGTATTAGGTATCTTACTTTGGTGCAAGGGTGGAAAATATTCCAAGAGATGTATAGAGAGGAGTGATTGCAAACGCTTAAGGATTCTATCTCAACTTCCCCGCCCTTTCTGGTTATATTTAAGCTGTTCTAGTTAAGAGCAAATGTGTCCTCTTATCCTCTGGCACAGGCTGTAATTTACCTCTCTTTCTCTCCTACTGAAAGGCTGGGCTGTTTTTAGCTTCGTCTCTGAAGGTTACTTCCACCATCCCTCCCTCCATATTGCAAGACCTACGAACATTTCTGGGTTGCTCCTTTTCATTTTTTCCATCTCTAACTTTCTCAGATACTTTACCTTTCGCCCAGGGAGGTCTGTGCCCTAGTTCCCAGCTCTTTTTTTGGCAGAACTTTTTGAAGACTGTGCGCCCCATCGGGGAGAATAGGTGAGAAATACGGATTAGGTTGGAAAATCTCCTGACTTCTCATCTGCCTCATTTCATTATCTCATACCAGTGCAGCTCCTGCTGGCATAATTAACTCTTCACTTGACTTGTTTGCTTAAGCCCTGCCACCTTCGTGTTCCTGACAGCACAAGGCAAATGGACACAGTGTTCATTTGGGAGTTTGTGTTGACATCTGTTTTCACAGCGTAAGGAAGCCACTCTCTTTTCTGGCAGTGCCCTCCGTCTGCTGCCACAGTGTTCTCACTCAGTCTGTGTTCTCAGAGGAGAGGGCCAAATGCCCTTTGCTGCCTGCCAGTCAAACAGCTTTACATCCACGGCCCCTTCTATTTCATCCTGTCTCCTCATTGTTCTTTCTGTCCTCCTTTTGTCCAATCCCTTTCTTGATCTCTGGGATTTACCGCTGGTAGTTGTGATGGTGGGCTCTGGGGTCAGGGTTATGCAACCCTGGGATTATTCCATGGGATAAATAGAGTCAGACAGGCTGAAACTACAGTACATAGGCCAGAGGTTCAGACACATTCCTATAGAGCTGGTTACAGGAATATTAGAAGCTGATAGGTTGAGGTTTAAGAGAGTTTCTGATGTAAGGATGCTTATTTTGTTCCTTGTAAATGATTTACCTAATAGTTTTGAGCTAGTTACCCAACTACAACTTTCCTCCTCTTCCCTTTAGTACAGTTTGTTTTGACAGTGTCCCTTAGCTTGTGCATACAAGGACAGATCAGTAGCACCTGTGGCGGTGGCCTACTCTGGCCCAGGTCCCAGGCCCCTCGGGATTCCCATAAACCCCCCCATCACTAAGGCTCACTGGGTCTAGTTTTCTTTGGCACCAGAAAGTGACAGAAAGAGAGCAACAAACTGACAGGAGAATTCAGGGAGGAGTGGCTGAGCTTTCTCACACGCACATCCATACTGGTTGGTGTTTGTTACCCTTGATAGATCTCATATGTGTCAAACTTGCTTAATTAATGTTTTGTCAACCTGCTGCCAATGTTCCTCTCATGTGCTGGCCAACTATTCTTCCCTGATATATTCACAAGCTGGGCTGGGTGCCAAGTAATTACGCTAACATTTCCAATCCAATTTCGAGTGAGTTTTATATTACTCTGCATCCGCTGAACCACTTACCCCATTTCATGTTACAAAGTACACTTGCTGCAAAAACATCCATCCACCTTAACAAGTCCATCATGAGTCCAATTTTTTTTCTAAAATAAGCAAAAGAAATCAGCCTGTAGGTTGAAAGTGTTTTACCAGTTCCCAATATAAATTGTGTTAAATTGAAAATTTTCTCTGTAGATTTGTGTAATCCAATGACCTATATGAAGTATAGTGTTATTTCTAGTGATAGTTCAGCTGTACACAATTATACTGAATGTGTGAGTAAGCGTGTATACTGTATATATCTGTGTGTACTGTATTCAGCAGTGTCCCTGCTGTGGTTACTGTAGATGAGGAGTCCTGAACAGTCCAAGTAGCAGAGTAAATGCTGTCATGTCCTACACATCACTGGTGACGCAGGGCAATGATCTATGGGGTAGTAACGCACACACGCGTCTTCTCTTTCCCTCTCCCACACCACCATTAACAACGTCATCATTCTCACGCTGTCCCAACAGACTGCAGCAAAAACCTGCAGTCATTTACCCACTAAATGACCTCAACTGCAGCCATTCCCACATTACCAGAGAAGCCCTTTGCCGCACAGTCGTCACAAACACAGAATGTCATTAACACATTTCCAATCACCTCCTCCACTTTCACACCAAAAATGCTGTGGTATATGACTGTGGCATGACTGTCAGATCAACTGCTGGGAGCCATTTGTCCTTAAAAACCAATCTATGCACTGCTGAGAATTAACGCACATCCTCTAGTTGCTAGTGATGCTGTATTTTTTATGTTATTACAGTAATCTCTAAATGGTCACATTCACTGTCCCTACTGAAGAAAGGCATGAGGAGTTTTTGGCAGAGAGCCTTGTCTTTTTATACTGGCCTTCAGAGACTCCTTACTTTTGCAAATGCCTAAAAAGAGACTTATTTTACTGGAAATTACTTTTTCTCTCTCAATGCATTTGTGAAAATGTAGACCCAGTTTCTTGGAATTTAGGAAATGATGTAATATGAGTAAGTGAATAAGCAAAGAAAAATTATTAAAAAAGCAAATTTCTAAGCTCATCCCCTGTCATTGGTCAGACTAACAAAGAGGAGCAATAAGGTTTCTGTTGCGAAATGTGGAGGTGGGAATTAGTGAGAAGATATTTCAATTGTGATAGAATAATACAATTGGCTGTGATTGCTGCAAGTAAAATGGACAAATCTGATTAAATGCCCCAGCTGTACTGTATGTAGACTCTTCATTCATTTATCACCTTAATTGTACTGAATCTGTGTTTTTAAAAAAGCTATTCCAGACAGGTGATGCTTCTACTGTACATATGTAAATCTATTTATTATATGTATGTCTTAAATGAATTATTGATACCATTAGGGTTTAGGCAACACTAGTGTACTCTAACGCTAATAAATGTATATAATGCTAACAGTGATGCTAATATAGCCATTTGGTTCTGATTCATAATATGTATAAATTAATTAGTAAATTAACAGGTCCTTCATCACAGTGGCTCAGGGGCTTTTTGTGTGTGGGGTGTGTTAAGTAGCAGTCACCCTTCATCCTGCCTCCTTCCTCCTCATCTTCCTTTACACCCTCACCCCGAGTCCCAGCACTGCAGTGCTGGCTGTGCTTGGAAAATTCCACACTGCAGCAAAGAGACGGGTGGCAGCGGAGAGAGGGGGGGAGTGAGAGATGCAGGTGGGATGCAGGAGGGAAGGGATGACAATATGCTCAAGAGAAGTAATCAATCAGGTGGGTTTTTCAATATGTCGTGGGAGGAGGAACACTTTTACACTTTGAATGATGCAAACACTGTGAGATAAGAGAGACAGAGGATGGGTGTGTGTGCATCTGCAGTTATGAATAAGTGCATATGCAGATGATGAGGGGAAACATTACACAGCAAAACTGAGGAAAACTAACTAACTAATTAAATTATTATTTAATGCATTAGTTACTATACTATTTATTTTTTTAGATTTGACCTCTACAGCATACTATCAAAATACAAGGACACAATGAGGGCAGAGTTCTAACTTAGAGGAAATATTAATAATGATGTGCTATTTAATATTATAAAGCTATATGGAAATGTGTTTGAAGAGGAAGGAGGGAGAGCTGTATTTATGCAGAGATGGAGAGAAATCTAAAAGGGAGTGAGTGATGGAGAGGCGCAGCTCTTTGGTTATAGTAACCTCTGCAGAAATGTGCATACATCATCACGTGCGCTGAGAATAAACAGAAAAGCACTGCAGTACCCCAATACTACTGCTTAGAACAGGCACCCACAAACATGTAACTCAGAGCTGCAGCTTTAATCCACTCTCCTGCTGCCACACATACTGTATACTGTATTTAAATACAAATGATGCTAACATTACTTACATTACTCACACACGTATGAAAATGTATGCCTTTCTCATGTCTATTCAAACACAAATTGCTCATGATTTATGCAAGTTAGCAGTGTGATTATATGACAATGAATAAAATAAACAATAATGCAGCAGGTCCATTTACTGCACAAAGGTTATTGTATCATAACCTACGTTTACCTGGCACAGGTTGTTTTTCAATGCACTGAATACACTGTTGGATTTACATTACAGTTTTTCTCAGATGCTTTGGCTCATTTTTTGAACCAGTCTTAACATTATGTGCAATTTTGTCACAAATGTTTCATGGGGAATCACAATTCTATTGCATGTCAGCAAAAGGTAAAACATTTCATTCATGCTTCAAAACCCAGTAATTGTGTCAGTAAATTGGCCTATGCCACCAAAATGAAAAGTTGTTTTGTCATCATGTGAGCCATACTAATCAAAATGTTTAGATGTCTTTTCACCATGGCAGTCAACCCTGGAAATGTTTCTTATATACAATTCTCTGTTCTACTTTTTTGTTGACACCGACTGCTTACCGTACTATACAAGAATGTCAGTTCTGTCTAGCTGAATGCTATTGTGTATCGCACTGAGCTTTTTGGATTCAGATTTCAACAGTAGGTAAAAGTCAATACTGTACAAAGAACACAGATAAAGGATATGCACATTTGAATGTATACGGTTACAGTAAATGTATTTGTGTAGCAATGCGTTACATGCGGTGTAACGCGTTACTGTAATTCCACTACTTTTGGCGGTAACTAGCCATGTAACTAATTACTTTTCAAATTAAATAATGCAATTACAATTACTGAAATTTAAATGGGCTCGTTACTTTTATCTTACCTGAAAATAGTGACAACTGCAGAGGATAGCAGACAAACGCAGCCTATTTCCCTGGTTTTCCGGATCTAACGTCACCCGACCTTACGGTGGCGCAAGCCAGTTCAGGCAATGTGAGCTTGCTTTTCATGGAAGTGATTGTAATGTTTCTAATATAAACTGAAGAAACTTGTTTCATCAACTACAGTGGCAACGCTGGGTTAACATACGTCCAGCTTCGTGTAAGTCTTCTTCTACTAAATCCTACTGTCTAACCAAATGTAGCTTACAGGTAGGAACGCTAGTTGTTGCTGCCCTCTGGTGGTCGGTAGTATAAATAACTCCTATCAGTGATAACGGGTACAATGACAGATAAAATTTTAGTCACTAAAATAATATAGCTATGTGTGCATTAATAAGAGAATTGAAGCAGAAAAAGTAACGCAAAAGTTACTTTCCCAAGTAACTAATTACTTTCATATACAGTAATTGGTAAAGTAATTCAATTACGTTTGAGAGAAGTAACTAGTAACTGTAACTATTTACAAAATTTCAGTAATTTGCCTAACTCTGGTTACATGTAAAGTCATATACGATAAACAGAACATTTGCCACAAAATGACATCCATGGCAAAAAAAAAATCCCCCCCCCCCCCATGAAAACCTGCAGTAGTGGCAAAAAAACAAGGATGTGGGTTGTTTCTTGTCCTTCCAGGTCCATTATTCTCTATATAGTAACACAGATATATATTTAAAGTTTTACAGCCCAGCCTATTCTAGAATCAGACAGTTTGGTAAAGTAGAAATGCTTTCTCTTAAGAAGAAGTATATAGAGGCATCATTGAAGAACAGTAAAACTCCCTGTACAATATACCATGTGCACACCAATGGTTTACCTGGACATACTGGTACCGCAGCTCCTTCACTCTGTCACTATTCCTCTCAAATGGCACCTTTTAGAGTTGTTTCATCGTCATTTGATTTCTTTTCAAAACTGTCTATAGTGGAAAGGCTGACAGAATTGATATTTGCTTAGATATTGTTGTCATTTATGATTGCACTTGCTGATGGCTGACTACTGCTGCTCTGTCACCAGCATGAGGTCGTTGTGCAGTCCTATATGACATGTAGAATTCACAAATATGACCAAAACATGCAATTTGCTTGAGTGAATGAGAAATTCAAATCTGTTGAATTTGAACAGTTGCTTATTTACATATTCAGCAGTAACATTATCATTCATTTGGAGTCGTGTTTCTGGCCACCTGATGAATGTAAGTCTAATAGTCACTCTTTTTTAGCTCTGTTTTTGGTCTCTACCAACTCCAGAGGGAAACATGTGGCTCTTTAGCTGTTAATCGCTGTGTCTGTCTGCTACCTGCTGAGCAGGTAGTGTACAGTGGGTTTTTAGTGCTTTTTTCACTGAAAACAGCTGCCTGCTGCGGCTGAAAACGATGTTATGAGAGCGGTGAGAGTGAACCACAACAGTTAAATTACAGGTTGGACAGCTAAACAATGAGTTGAAACTCACTCTAAAGCTCAGCACAACTGCAGATAATTCTTTGCAGGTTCATCAGTCCAAGCAACCCCTTTCCCATGGATTTCACATTGTCATTTGATACATTGTTATTATAAAAAATATTGCTAATAGCCACTTTAATTATACATAATTATCCTGTATTGAAAGTAAACATAATTCACACAAACTCAAGCAGACTGAGTGCTACCAATGTCACATTGAAACACACTCAGGGCTAAGTGCCACAAAACAGACGTCACAATGTTACAAATCAATCAGCCTGCCTCAGGGATCTGTTCCATACAGACTGATTCGAAAACAACTAGCCTGATGTGTCATTGATCAACAGCACGCAGTTTGGAGATAGACTGAGAAGTGGTTGGAAAGTTAGGGAAGATTGTGACATGTCAATGGGAGACAGGTGTGCTACTTGTGCTCATTATGGTGTTCATTATATTCAGTCCACATTTTGAGACACTTCTATTTATAATGAGGCTAAGTCCTAAGTGCCACTCATTCCACTTTATAACAGTGCTGTTTTAGGCCTGATTTAATTTGCAAAGAGCGACTTGTGCTGCAGGGAAATTCAGGCCTGCTTTTTGAGTCAGCACTTTCAGGTTTGTTCAGGGAAATTAATAAATGTTTTGTGATGCTGCATCTAAGACTCAGATCCACACTGGAGATATAAACATAGGATGTCTGCAGGTGTATGATCTCAGGCTGCAATGCTTTTTGTTTTCAGGTTTATTATCTGTTGTTCTGTATAATGTTTAGTTCATTTTCAGTTTGAGTCATCTTGTTGAAGTGCATGTGTAAACCACCTTCTGATACACTTTCAGGTACAACAAAACAAATCCTTAGTATTTAAGAACTGACTGACTATTTAAAACTGAAATTCAAGTTATGCCAAACACATTTTTGATATTTATCTAAATGACTACTTGAACGTTTTGTACAATTGCTCTTTAATGACAGAGGGAGGAGATAAGTCATTCTTTAGACTCTGAGCTTATATCCAAAACAGAACTAGCTGTTGGAATCCAAATGTATTACTCCTACATATGCATTTGTGTGCATGTTTGCATCATGGAAATGCTGCTCAGCCTCTAGTTTACAGCTGTGAATTATTCAAACTTCAGCTGTGCTCTGAAACTTAAACAGCCAAGCTCTTGTTACAGGTAACCTTCACAAACCCATCTTAGTTTCTGAGTCATTCTATCCACCTTTGTCAGAGATGCTCAGTCTGTTAAGAAAGGGAAATGTTTGCTTAGATACTGATGTCATTGTGTGTTTCTGCATGACCTCTGATTAATGTCTAGAGTCTAGACTGGGCAACACTTCCCATTCCCTTCTATTATAAGCGTAGAGAAGTCTAAGCAAAGTAGAGTGCAGTGTGGGCTAATGTAGGCATTCATGTACTTCCGTTTATGGATCAGAAATCACAGTTTGGGGTATGCATGATATCTCTAAGAGAACTCCACTATAACTCTTTCCTGTCAGCATGAGGCCAGACCTCTCTCTTCCTCCTAACCCACGCCAGAAGACTCTGATGATGTGAATGATTGGCAGTGAGTCAACAAAATCATCTGGACAGTGTCAAAACAGTCTGGATGGAGTGCTGCTCGGGTGTGAAACAGTGAATTAAAGGAGCAGTGTGTAGAATTTAGTGGCATCTAGCGGTGAAACTGCAGTTTGCAACCATTTGAATACCGCTTGCCTCACCCTCCAGGCGTGTAGGTGAATCTATGGTAGCCGCGAAACTCGCAAAAGGCCCTATCTAGAAACCATGTAGAAACACGGCGACCTCTGTGTAAGGGTACCCACTCCCTCTGTAGATATAAACGGCTCATTCTAAGGTAATGAAAACACAACAAATCTTATTTTCAGGTGATTATACACTAATGAAAACATACTTATGAATATTATATTCTATTTCTGCCAATAGATTCTCCTAAATGTTACACACTGGTCCTTTAAGCAACTTTAAGGACTCAACTAAGTAACAGTGGCTGCACATGGCGGCAGGTTTATGCGCTGCAAGTTGAGAACTAAACTCTCGACCCTGAGCTGCTGACCTGTCTCACTGCTGTTGACAAACATCCATTTTCTCAGGACAGACAGTGAATGCAGCAGCAGAGTCAATAGCAGCCTAGTCGAAAGTGCTTTTGACAGTGTGAGATATTGATGGTTTCTCACCACAATAGCACTAATCATTGGTATTGAAGCACTGGCTGGCCAGGGTGCTAATTAAAAACAAATTAAAATGGTGTGGCAGTCAGTTTGGTTTAGTCTAAGTTGGTATAGTGATAGCTGTGGTCCACATTAAGGGATCCACATGGCTTAGCAGTGTGAGTAAAGTTCAAACACAATGTCCCATGCAGGAACACAGAGAGATCTTCCATGGTTGCAGTCAGTTCTTAAAAGTCTTATTAACATTTTTCTTTATTTGTTCAGACAAGGAACCTAACAAACTCTGATTTGCTTTAAGACTTTACTGTAGTAACATTACCGTAGTCATCCACTAGCTGTTAGCTTACCTCAAAACTTAACTGCTTATTAGTTTTTTAGCTGCAGTCTGACAATACTGTGCATTATTACTTAAACCAAAGTAAAGCTCAGCTACAGTCAAGCACCATGTTTGTCTGGTGCAGCAGGTTAATCTGCTTATTCCAATTTGTCAACAAATAAGATCCACATTTCACCACACTTGAGTTATTAACCAGTGATTGTCAGAATGCAAACAGTGTCATTATGGATAAACACAGTGCATCAGATAGCTACAGCTTTGCTGACACATAACACAACAAATACTGTAAATTTAAACTTGGAAACATTTTTTGATTGGGAATCTGACTGTCTAAGACTAACTTTATGCTGGTAATCACAGTATAATGGTAATGACTGTTCCATTCAGCATGCACAGGGCTGTGGCTGCCTGTCTACCTGGAGGTAGTTTACTTTCTAGACTATGGCATCTGTAATTCCTGGAGACAACCCAGAGCATTCACAGTACTGCATGTCACAAGACAATAAGTGTATCTTTTAAGTTAATTTACCATGAATTGAGTGCATTCCTGTTTATACCGTATTACTGCAGACTATTTTCCAAAGTATGACATATTTCTAATTGATTTTTCTATATCTGCAAGGCAGTTGGTTAGGCAGTCTGTCACAGTTAGGATTTAGTTTCTTGTGTTTTACATTACATTACATTATTATTGGAGTGTTTTGGTGGTCTAGGGGTCTGAGACACTGACCAAAGACCTATAATCGCAACATCCCCATTTTGAATCCAGCTGGGGATCTTTGTCGCATGTGTCTCCCATATTTCTTACCCGCAATTCCTCCTCCACTACTCACTACTCATAAAGGCCAAAAATGCCCCCTAAAAAAACAAAACAAAATGGTGGGAAGCTCCAACATCTGAGACTTGACAGCCAAATGCAGCAAAGTTTTTAATGCAAGAAGCTACTAAACTCCTTTTTACAGCTTTCATGTTTGCTTATTGTTTAGGTTCTAACTTTAATTTTCCATCAAAATGGAAATACTGTGTTTTTCGGTAGCCGACTCGCAAAATATGAACTACATTCTTAAACTAGAGTATCCTTAATTTGATGGTCAGTATGTTTGCAGGGCCACATCTTCTGAACAGCCTGTACTCTGTGTCAATAAAATGTCATGGGGTTTCAATATAGTCAGATTGGACTCACTGGACTGTTACATAATACAGCAGGAGCACACAGGACCTATATTCGCTCCTTCCTCTCTCTCAAACACACGCATCTGCGCATACACAAACAAAGGCATGCACATACACACACCCAGGCCACATATACACATACACATGCTCACACACCACTGATGCGAGGGAACTCCAAAAGCCCTTACATCTGCAGACTGAAAACAAAAACACGCTCTCTTTGTCCAGCCAAGTAGGGAGGAGTCTTGATTCTGATGTTCAACAGATGATGTTTATCCCACTTTTCCTGGAAAAAGAAGACTGGTGTACACCAAAGTGCACTTGACAGTGAGGCCACTGCACAGCAGTGAGGACATGTATATGACCTTTGCACCTAAAAAGGATCTTACTTGCACTTTTCACCAGCCACCAGCAAATACTGTGTCAGAGCAAACAAAAAACCAAAGCCAGCATTTTATCTCTACTCATTAATCTGAATTGCAGGGACAAGCAGATGTACTCTTTGTCCCAGATGCAAGACTAAACCCCCTGACCTAACTATTTTTCCACTTTCCACTCCATTTAATCCTATGCAGTGTCTTGAGAATTGCAAACACTTTCAAAAAATATTAATCTCCAGGAGTTGAACTGCACTGTAGAAATTGGGGAAAAGGTTAGTGATAAATCTCTTTAAAGCTCAGTTTTGCTTCTTGGTTTGAAAGTTTTAACCATGAGTACTTCCATGTGACTCGATGAACTTCGGTTTCATGGAAGTCCTTGAATGGTGAATATCTCCCTGCTCTGTTTGTTATGGGCTGAATCTTCAGCGTGCATGTGTCTGAGCTCAGACAGAATAAATATTTTGGGTGTGTGTGTGTGTGTGCGTGAAAATCAAAATATTATGGTTCTAGATTTTGGTGGTCCTAGGTGCCATGTGACATCCTGTGTAACATGTGGAGAGCAGGAGGAGTGGTTTTGTTTATATAAATCTGACTTTTTTTTTGGCTCACTCGCTGCATGTTTGGGTCATATGGAACTCGTTAATGTACAGTGAGCTGCAGTGAGAAATGCAGAGCTGCACTTTCTGCACACACTCTCATAGTTAACAACTCAGATAAACTCATGTCATTTTGAGTAATTTATTCCATTGCAAACCTCACTCAGTTTCACAGTAAAACTAGATTTATGAGTTTTAGTTCAGAGCTGACAGCAGTTGTTATTTACGCCTCTCCGTTGCTGTCTATTAACTCCAGGTTTTGAGAAAGCCGCAGTGAATGTACCAGAGATAAAGCTGCTCATGTTTCTCCCTGATAAAAAAAAAGAGGTTAAAAAGTTTGTTTTCTTTTTCTCAACAATCTCCACCCATTGAGGTTTTCAGGCATGCAGGACTCTACTGTGTGCTCTCTGTCAGTATTGGACTGAATCCAAATCCACAACTAAGTTGGGTTAGGGTTAAAAGGGTTTCTCGTAAAAACAAATGTATACGCTTGACTTTGTTAATAAGCTGAATGAGTGTTTATTTAACTACCACAGAACTAAAAGTAGTTTGTACTGTGTTTTGTTGATTTGTTCTGTGCTAGGCCTGTTTAGTTATGCACTGTTGACTGGGTTAAGAAGCACAGTGACTGCTTGGCTTTAAACTTGTGACCACAGTGCTAGTACTGAATGTTAATTCGCATGTAGTTGATTCACATATCAACATGGGGAAAAGATGTTGATTTATTCCTTTTCAGGGAAGTATGCTCTGTGATCAAAGTGCTTAAATTTAGCCTTGTTTTTTCTATTCATGTTTACAAAAGATGGGAACTTTGAGTTTACATCTTGCTTTGATTTATCGACATATCTGTGTGTGTGCATGTGTATCTGTTCCTCTCTGGAAAATATACGAGTGCTGCAGTCTGCTCCTAAATAGTGGAGGTGTTGACAGCTAGTTGGGCTGTGGGTACAGTGAGAAGTCACAGAACAAGGATTACTATGGCGAAGGGGAACTTTGCTTGATTAAAGGAAGAACAATCTGTGTGTAGCAACACCAACATGGACAGACTTTCTATCCTCTACAATGAAATATCCACTAAACTTTCACTTAATTTAGTATTGGTTGTTTGAAACTTATTTTTATAAAAAACAAAAAGTAAGAGAATGTGCATTCAGATAAAGAACACTGCACTTTTTTCCACTTGAAAATCTAATGTCATATCCTTGTTTCAAAATGTTGACAGTTATTTGTGGCAAATTCCTGAAACAAGTGTACTTTACTTTGTAAACCACGACTTTTTCAGTTTAAAAACATGACTTCAGAAAGATTTTAAGGCTAGATGGAGGGACATTGTTTGCAATGAGCTGCTAAGCAGATTTACAGGATGGCGAAGGCTTTACACAGCAGTGGATAGGATGTATGAAATGTGTGAAAGGTTGCACTTGCCATAGATATGCTCAGCAATTCTTTGCCAGCACTGATTCATTCTGGTCCACTTGTCCGAGAGTGACACCTACTAGCCTTTGACTTTAATGGACTGTAGATGTGACTGTGGGCCAGACAGGATGTGGGGCAGGAGGGGGCGGGGCTGTCGGTGTCTGTCTAAAGTTGAGAATGTGGAACAGACTTGGTACGGCGGCTTGGAAAGTACCCGAAGGCCACATGCAGACAGAACCTGGCTACCCAGATCCTGGACAAGGGACATGGAATCTGACCTAATTTTGCCTCCAGGTCTTGGGGAAATCAGATCAGGGAGCCAGTATCAATGCACAGCATCCCAACTTTTAGTTATCTATTGGAGGTCAGGAGTCAAGGTTAAGGTTGGGGAGGGGGTGGCTAATTTGGCAGGGTGTAGGTGTGTAAAAATGTGTCAGCAGAGCTATAACAGACCACCAGACAGGAGCCACAGGGGTTATATATAACCTGAGGCAGACATGTGATATGTGTCCTGTTCGTGTTTACATGAAGAATGAAATAAAGGACAGAGAAGAAATCAAAGGCTGGGGCGACTGGCTTATTAGTAGTTGGCACACTTGTATCCAACTCACACAGTTTGTTTGATAATGATATGCTAGCATTACACTTCTTTCTGGAAATGTAAACCCTACTTCCCTAAACCAGTCTGCATCTTAACCTTATCCTAACTTACCACAACCCTATAAAACCTTGAATATCTCTTCCCACATGGCTCACATACATGCTGTCCTCTTGAGACTGTTCCCATGGTGATATGCTAGTGCAGACTCACACACACACTCACTCAATTTTCTTTAAATATTCCCCATACCTCATATTACTGTGTGACATGTATGTTTACAAACAGATATCCTGAGGGCCCCCACCTTGAATGAGACCCACCCGCTGCAGACTTAAGAGAAGCAGTCAACTGCTTCCTTCAAAGTGGGTCAGGGTCTAGTTGCTCACTGACAGGCTGAAAGTATCTGACTGATAATATGGTATTAACTCCAACAACCTATGGAGGCTGCAGTGATTTTAAACATTGCAGTCATTGGTCATTTCCTGCCGCTGCTCAATACACCAAGTATAGCTTATGTTGACACAGTGCCATAAGGTTATGCATGTTCTCAACTTTCACTCACATGCACATGACATATCAGTAGATTCCACAGCTGGTTTCTGCAGTATAAGTGTTTTTAAGTGAACGTGCTTCTCAGGCATGTGCATGTGCACAGTCCTGTGCACCTGTGCACAGCTATGTGTTATAATTTAATGGGTTTCAGGAATGCACTTGAGGAATGTGTCGATGCACTGAAGTTAAACTTGAGAGGTTGCTTAGGTGCCCTCGAAAGCCATGGTTTGAGAAAGTACAGGAAAGCTATCATCAATGAAGTTGACACATGCAGGCCTATTACAACTAAATTCAAGTTCACGTTACGCGTTGAACGTCACGTTCATTCAGTGCATATTCCAATTTCTTAACTTTTGTTTGTTCATGTGACCATAGATGAGAGCAGTGCATCCGGGTACTTTGCCCCTGCGTCAAGCCCCCACCCCCTTTTGGGTGAAAGCAGCCCTGCTAATTTGACTGGTGGTAAATGCAAATTCCGAGGTCTTTGCCAATTTAATAGCATAAAATAAGAATACTGTATTGCTTTTGGCTATTAGGAGCCCAAATCGTATGGCCAGTCAGGCAAACAATTATGTCATTGCCGATCAATGATCAGCATCGTTATATAGAAAAAAAGAAAGAAATAGGGGTTGATGAGTCCTTTCAGTGAAACAAACCAAGTGGACTAACCTGGCATACCGTATTGAATCTCCAGTGTTTCTGACATCTGTCACTTTTTATGTTGTTAAGTTACTTTATTTTTTTGCTATTTTGGTAGTCTGTCCAATGTGAAGTTACTGTAAACCAATTACATCGCTGTGGGAAGGCAACCGCTGTCTCTATTTTGATAGCCATTTGTGCTTATTACGGGACCTTTTACTACGAGCCAAGAAGCAGAAAACATCGGTCGGTTTTAGTCCCACACGTTAGCACAATAACAACAACACAAATGATATTTAAATATATTTATCTTCTCGTGCACTGATTGGCTTAAGCTGAACAGCCAATCAGAGTGATTTCTCTCACCAACATGCACAGCCGACAATTGTCGACAGTGAGGAACACACCGCAAAAACTTGGGCTATAGACATTCACCGACGGCCTGACATTGTGTGTCAGGGCCGTAAAGTGCCTGTGTATTTTTAGCCTCTGCCCTCCCCTTGTGTAAACAATTCATGATAGGCTAGTTTCTGACTCTTGGCTGTAAGAGGGTTTATTACCAAGCCTCATGTTTCGATATTTGCAAGAAAATGTGCGGCATCAATAGAGGAAGTCTTATCCCCACAATGGATTATTTACTTGGGTCTACTGTTTATTGACCTGATTCATGTTTTATGATTGTATTACTGTTAACATCCTCATGGCTATCCAGGAACTCAATCATCATGTTTGTCACTGACTGATGCAAAATTAACTGTTGATATACACAGTGTTTGTAGAATTAAGTGTAATTTCCTTGATACAAGTGCAGCAATCTGCCTTTTTCTGTCTTTCATTTGAAGAAATTTCAGGACAAACCTAACCCTTTATAGAGAATCTATGCAACTTGTAAAAACAAGTCTTGACGGCTCAAAAGAGACTAAATCAGTTTTTAAGACACTTTTTTTTTGCAGGGTGTGATTGGTTTGTTGGCAGATATACACCAGATGACAAACGGGTGCTTTGATTGTATTTTTATCATCAAGCAGTCAGTGTCTTGTGTCAGATAAGCCTTTTTTTCCATCACAGACAAAGAGAAAGTCAGAAGGAATGATATGAGGAGCGTGGGTGGTGGTGGGGAATGCAGGAGTAAACAAGGCTGTCCTTGACTTGGCATTGGGTGTCAGAGTGGCAGCAACACTCATTACTATCAACACACTTTTATGTATTAGAGCAGCCTATAGCCTAAATGAAAGAGCATATGGGCCCATCCCCTCTCTGTGACAAGCTCTCGTACTCACCAGTGTTTCACTTCCTCACGTGTCTGGGAATGAGGGGGAGGGCTTATGGACACACTGAAAAATGGGATGTCAAGTTTGTTGAGTAACACTGTTGTGATTCCCCCCACACAAGAATTTCAAGGCACTCCTTGACTCACAGCACAAATTTTACTCCCCAATTTCAGCTGTACTGTAACTGTACTGTGTTCTCCTGAGACGGAAGGCGCTTTTCAAATTCTTCACTCATTACCTCAATGGGAAAGTAGTCCATTAAAGTCCATGATTAGGCTGTAGATGTCCAGTGACCTGACCTTGCCTACAATACAGGCAGTACATGGCATGGTCAGTAGTAGCCCCATTTGGGACCAACCAGTTAGTCTCCATCCTTGAAGTCTTTTCTCTTGTAAAACCAAAAAACACTGATTGAAAACACTGAACTTCACCTTTCTGTCGCTCGTCAAAGTTTGTTTTCCAGGGTGGAATTGGCTCATTGTTGCCCCTTGTGGCCGTTGGGGGAAAAACAGCCACTACAACTGCAGTTCTCACCAACCATTGAGTACCAGTGGGTGTTTTTGGCCACAGTGGGACAGTAATGAGCCCATGACAGCTTGATGCACCACAATGAGGCGAACAAGGTGCTGCAATAGAAAACTTACTTGGCTAACCGGCACAAAGGTGAGATTTATGCTTCATCAGAAGGGTTTTCAATCAGTATTTCTTGGTTTCACAAGAGAAAAGACTTCAAGAATGAAGACTAACTGGTTGGTTTGGCAAATGTATGTATGTCTTCCCCACCTCCATTAAAAAGCGGTGCACAGCCGCTTCCCTGAGCTTTTTTATGGGAACCATAGGCTAGGCAAATAGCAGTCGTCCATTTGTGTGAGACCATACAATATTCAGAATAATCCATTAGGCAAACTGGGCCACACCGCAGACAGATGAGCGATCGACTAGAGTGTTTGCTAAGCTCACAGAAAAAAGTAAGAACTAGGGATGCACCAATCCAACTTTTTCTTTCCCAATACTGATTCCTGCACCTCTTCTTAGGGTATCTGCCGATACCGAGTACCAGGCCAATACCAACGCTCTCTTTTTCCCAAATTTAAAATCTCTATACTTCACTGCGTAGAAGTTGGAAGTGATAGCAGGAACACTGAATTTTACAATGACATTATCAAAAACTGTATTTAATGTGGATCGGTCAGTAACGAGTCAGTATTGGAGCCAGTACCAATCAGCTGTATCAGATTAGTTCATCCCAAATAAGTACCATGTCTGGTGTACTTGATTTAAAAGAAAAAGAAAACTTTTTCACCACATTTCTATAAGTGCTGATGCATTTGTACAAAGCTGGATTTCTAGAAACTTCTGCTGCAACTCTCGTGGGTGGAGTTTACAATGACTACTGTGTTTGTAGAAGGCCACACATTATACAATGTGCATGGAGGTGGTTGTTGGACATTGCATCACTGCTCTGTTTCATAGTTGGTTTGAGTGCCCTGTGGCACAGCCTGGACCTATTGTCCTGGGGCACGGACCCATGACATGAGAGGGGAAGCCATGCTAAGCTGACATAACACTAACGCATCAGTGAGGCCAGAGTGACTAGGCTAGAAAGACGTCAACTCATACACATGAACACACACTTTCTTGAATCCTTCATACTGTATCATGAGCTATCTGAGCTATCATGAATTTTAGTGGGATTTGTGGAGTCACTGTCTGTCCTAAGAAACAATGTTGAATAGTTTCAGTTTTAAGATTAGTAGCACTAGTAGAGTGTAAATATGCCTTTTCTCTGGTGGTTTTACTTCCTCCACTGACTACCAACAGTATGCTAGCATTTCTAATTCTGAAAATATCTAAGAAAAATATATTTTAGAATGAGATCACTGGGCTTCTTTATATCTGACTGAGACACACAGAAACACACGTGTTCATCCCTGACCACGGTGCTGAGGCCCACTCTACACCTTTGCAATCACACATGTTAATCCTTCACACGGTAACACGACACGGCCACGGTTTTCTTTACTGAAAGATGGACTGGCATGATTAAGTCAGTATTGTTCTGTTGATCCTGGGATCAGAACGTCTGGCAAGCCCAGAGTGTACCTCCTAACACACACACACACACATTGCTCTACACACACTCTATTTCTTCTTTTCTTTTGTTCCACATTTCACACCAGACCACCGGGGAGCCCCTACCTGTGCGACCAGTGGGCAGAGAAGAGTGGGTGCCCTGCACAATTACTGATCATTTAATCCCCTCCCTGCCTGGGTCTGGGATCCTTTCTTCCCATTTGTAATCCCAGTGCAGAACTGGAACATCAGAGATTAGTGCGTGATTAGGCTGTAACCGTCCAGTGACCTGAGCTTGTCTACAGTACCTCAGCTTTGTCTGGCCTGGCACACCAGTCAGACTCATTAGGTCAGCTGCCACTCACAAAGAAATTTCCAGTTTGGTCTGTACATCCGAAGCTTGTTGGGTGAGCAATGATCCTTTACTTTACACTGAGTCAAAGTGAAGCTAGAAGGCCAATGCACCAGAATGTGGAGCTTTCACAGTTTAAATCCTTGCTATTGGTACAGTATTCTTTTGCAGATATTACTCACAGCCTACACCAAAAAGTGTGTCTCCTGACATTGTATTATAAAATACTGGGGAACAAATTATACAAACTAGGTTCAGGGCTTGACACCACTGAAAAATGTTCCAGTATTGTAGTTAGCATGTTATCTTGCAGTGTCTTGCAATGAAAACAAAACTTAAGTAACAGATACTCAATAATATTGCTATCAGGGGTCTATTTATAGCAGCAGCTAGGTTATCTACCCCTGGAATGCATGTTACGTTGCAAAAGGATGTTGTTCTCTGATACATAGATGGTGCACTGCAAAGATAGGGAAATTGTTTAATCAGTGCATCATTATCAGTATATTCACATGAATAAATTTGATCCTGTTCAGGTCTTAGGCTGTGTTCACACCATCAATAACATCACGTCCAATAACGCTGTCTTCTTACTTATTTTAATTTGCCTGGGTCCAGACCTTTGAATCTGCCCACTCCACCGAGTTGGCTGATTCTGGTCTGGCATCATGACATGAAACAGCGTTTTCTCGGTTAAAAAGCAATCAATTCAATGAGCGCCACGGGGGACTAACAATTAGTCAATTAGCGCCATGGGCGGGACTAACACCGTTGTCCAGCTGTTGTCAAGCGTTGTCAAAATGTGCACTGGAACAAAGAAGGAGTAATAACAACTAGAGACCATCTTGCCATGGGATCACACCAGCTGTGACGCCCGTCAACATGTTGTCGTTCCGACCCATGAGTACTCAGTAGTCATTACTACATTATTACGTGAGTACTCAGTACTCATGGGTCGGACCACACCCATCTTCAAACTCGGCCTCATTTTGACTTCCAACTACACACCAAGTTTCGTGACTGCATCTTGCACGGTTGTGACGGTATTGCGTTGACAAAAACAAACAGACAGAAAGACAGACAGACATACATATAAACCTGGCAAAATACTCAAAACCGCTTCTGTGGTAGTTCCCACTACAGTAGGTGTCTCCAGGAGCACATTTTGCCATGATGACACACACAGACTCTCAAGGTGAAAACAATACCACACGCTGTCGCGGCTGGTAACAATGGCGACCGCTATAGACAAGATAGATGCTGCTATCGAGGCTGTTCTAAATCAGTTAAAAGTAAGTTTGTTTTTACATCGCTCCGCTCCACTCTAAAAACCCCGGCACAACCAGTATGTTGGCATGGCTACGCATCAGTGTCGACTTGAAATAATGTTAGATACGTTGGTCTCTAGCGATTGGTTAGAGAAAATCGAATCCCCCTACCGCACGGAAATCAGTTAGAGTGGAGGCAATGTCAGACTGAAGATGGAAATGTAATGAGTTGACAATTCTGTCTGATATCAGGCAATATTTTGAGACTGGCCAGCAAAAACGTTTAACCTGGTTCACGTTAATATCCAAGTCAAACCTCAGATTTCATTGTCGAACGTAATTAAACCTAATTTAATGGATCGTTGTTTTGGCAACGTATGGTTTCAACCCTCAAATAACCAACAGAGTTGTCTTATAACATATTTGCTTCCAAGTCGTAAACATATGAATCTTTCTCATCTCTGCTCTCCATCCCGTATGATGTGAACATGGTATTAGTCTCTGACTTAGTTCCTGACTTTTTGTGCCACTGGTATGAGAGAAATGCTATCTTCTTAAACATCCTCTCAGCCATGTTTATGTGTAAGGCTAATCATACAAGATATGTATTTATTACTTATATTGATGTTTAAAATCTACACATGTAACGCATTTAAATGGACTTGATATTTGACACCCACTGCATGTACATATATACTTATATATATATGAAAACTTAACATTTTAAATTCTGTGCTGCAGTTTGCTTCCAAGGATATTTGTTGTTGCAAGAACAAGATGAAACTTAAAATGCAACGTGCAGCCTGTCTCCAAAGTAACAAGAACGATGAAACTTGCAAGTGCATTGAAAAACATGCCGTCAGTGTTGTGTTTTTGTGTCTAGTATTTTTCCTGTTCTCCCCTCCCCCCCTGTTTTCTCTCCTTCCTCTTTGTTTGCCTGATCTGCTTGATCTTCTCCTAGGTGCCTTGTCTCCTCCCAGCGACAGCTGCGGCTGTGTGATTGGCTGGCAGTGGGGAGAGGCGGGACTTACTGGCTGCTTCTGCTGTTTTTCTGGCTGGAGGAGCGAGCGGCTCTGTCGTCAGTTTCGGTAACAGTCAAACGACGAGGACGGCGGAAACGCACGTTGCTTTTAAATGTTTTAAGCAGCTTTAAAGCTTTACAAGTTGCCTTTTATTACACGTACAAACACGGATAATATCCAGCACAGCAGAGGAGGTTTACAATTCGTCCTCCTACGAGGAAAAGAAAGGGAATACGGGATTTTGTCGCTGCCTCTGTCCTTCCTGTTCAGCCTTTTGTTTGTCATTGCTTCGCTCGAGCAGGCGACCGGTAGCGCCCCCGTGCGAGCCGACAGAAAAGAGCTCGAGGATAGGGAGCCAAACGAGCGGCCGAGCCTCTTGCCTCCCGACCGACGTGGGTCCCCCCACCTCAGCTGTCCGATGCGGAGTGAGGATGAGTCCAGCTCTGGAAGCCCTAATGCAGGCGGACGGGACTCCATATCCCGGAAAAGGGGTGATGCTTGAGCCCTTCGTTCACCAGGTGGGAGGCCACTCCTGTGTGCTACGATTTGGGGAACAAACAATCTGCAAGCCCCTCATCCCCCGGGAGCACCAGTTCTACAAAAGCCTCCCTCCAGAGATGAGGAAGTTCACCCCTCAGTATAAAGGTAAGACCCCCCATCCCAAATGTCAAGCTGTCCGTCAAAACAGCGCATATGCGATGTTGTTTTGGTACCTGGCTTTAATCCATTTTCCTTATGTTTATGCTAACGGCTTGCAATATATAATGTACTATTTGCTGCATTTAATATTACATTGCAGTAATAAGTGGGACAGATCGCCAGGGGCGTAATGCAAGTAATTTGAGGAGATTATCAGGTTTGGTTTCAGGTCCATCACAGAAACATGGACGCAAATAGATACTTTCACCAACGCACATGCTTTTAATTGGAATATCATGTTTCCTGGTTGCGTTCAGGTCCACAGTCTCTCACGGTTGATATAGGCCACCATGTGACGGAGGTATTTTACTTCTCAGTGTGGGACTGTAAAAAGACCCAGAATGAGGAGGATGTGGATTTGGAGGGGCAGATAGTAGAGGACTTCTGAGGCCATTGAATGCTCCTCAACGGTTACACTATTTTGTCTCATACATTTCACACTATAGTAAGAGGAAGAGTTGTTGCTTTGTTTTTTAAAGAGCATAGAATAATTTCTGGTCTTCATTAACTTTGCTTTGAGATTAAGACATTTCAACAATATCGATTTTGTTTCAGAGGCACCTTGCAGTGGTCTGTAATCCCAATAAAGAAAAAATTCATGTTCATACCCTGAAAGCACAATATATTATGAACAATAAGGCTATCACAGATGTGTAGCTTAAGACAGTGTAGAGGATTTTAATACCACGATACAGGCATGAACGCAGGATTGGACAACCAGAACTATGTAACCTAATAAAACGATAGCCATAGATAATGAACTGTCAAACCCCTGCTAGTATGTTATGGTCAAATAATCCTGTTGGGCTGTAAAAGTATTAATGCCCTCTATCCCTAATTTATGAGCTCTTCTTGTGAATTAAGTCAGAGTGACTCACAAGTTCCCACACTCACTGAGGTGGTGTGATGACATTGCAGCTCTGAGTGGACACCACAGTCCATAAGTACAGACTTAAGAGGCAGGGCATCCTGCAGGATGGTGATGTCAGTGCACATGACATCAGCCTGCTGTGGAAGAGACGTGGATGCTGGGTCCTCAGGCCCGCTGTTTAATAGGCATAAACACTACAATGCCTTTTTTTAAAACATTTGCTCTGTTTGCTCTGTTTGGTCAGGTTGTTCTGAGTAAATTGCTATTTATTATTCTGTTATTCAGTGGCTGTTTTGTAATATGACCACTGCTGGTTTTGGATGCAATGTGTATCATGTATCGACTCGGATGCTGTGTCCATATCTCTGGCACTTTCGACCACATCCCTCCTTCCTGTCTGTGGGTTATTTGAATAAGCTGCTGCAGCTGTGATGTTTATTCTTAGTGCCACACCTCCCCCACCCTATACAGAAACGTGCGACACACACACACAGGCCCTTCTAGGGTCTTCTGGGGGGGGGGTCTACTGGGGTTCCTGTTTGTGGATTATGTCATAAATTAGCACTGGCATTAAAATATATGGTTTCTTTTGTCATTAAGATGATTCTGGAAACATCTCTTATCCCCTCTACTCTTCTCTGGTTTGTTTTTGAGTTTGTAAAATTGGGGTTGATGCTTCTAAACAAACTGTATGAAACATCTTCAAATGTTGGTTTGGTTCTTGACTCATTCAAGGCCTGTATTATGAACTGTGTAGACAGACTGACACTGAATCATGGTATAGTACTGATTATCTGTAGTGTGGTTAAACAACCCTTCTCTGTGGCTGATGTATGTTTTTTGTATGTGGAAAGAGAGCTCTGTACTTCATTTTCTCATGTATTTGCAGATTTCTTGAACCTCTGTATTTTGAGTTGTGTGTGTTTTCATGAGGATGTTTAGCAGTTGTTTAATAAATGTCCTGCCCAATTTGACACATTTCAGCCTCGTGTGGTATTTTGTGTCTTGTTTCGTAAATAATGAGTCATATAAGTAATGTTTATTCACTGTCATATGTTGCTCTTGATATAAAATGCATTGTTTGTTAATGTCCTGCTTTCCTCTTCCATCTTTCTGTCACATCTACAGCCCCAACCTCCCATATAACATGTTTATATATGTGTATGTGCATGGGAAGATGTGAACATGAAATGGCTGTATGAATGTGTCAGTATCTTTTGTAAATGTGTTTTTTAAATGTGAATAAAAAGATTTGGTAAGGTGTGTTCTAGGTTATTGGATAAATGGTTACCTACTATGATACACATTATTATAAATTATTTCCACAATAGAAATAACTGTAGTGCTCAGTACTCATAACCACTTTTGGTGCTCCTTCTCATCCTCTCTCAGGTGTAGTGTCAGTCAGTTTCGAAGAGGATGAGGAAGGGAACCTGTGCCTCATCGCCTACCCCCTCCACAGCGAATCAGGGGACCTGGAAAACAAAGATCCCTCAGCAGACTGCGAGCCCAAGAGCAAGATGGTGAAGTGGAGCAACAAGAAGCAGTCCCCGTTGCTTCTGGAAAATGACAACTACAGCAAAGACCGAGCTCGACACAGTCGTAAAGAAGACAAGATCATGAGGTGAGGATTGCTTGCCATTTTTTTTTTTTTTTTTTTTTTTTTAATGCTTTCATAAAGAACAAGACCCTTTATGAATAAGTTCTGTAATGCCAAAGCTGACATTTTCCCTGTGTTTGTCACCTTTGCAGTTATAATCGTGATGAGATGCAGCAGCAGCAGCAGCAGCAGGCAGAGGTTCTCTACTTCAGCTTGGAGAAAGGAAATGTGGTGCCACAGATCAAACACAACCCCTGGAGTCTCAAATGCCATCAGCAGCACTTACAGAGGATGAAGGAGAATGCAAAGCACCGTAACCAATACAGTATCCTTTCATGAATGAACGGCACTTCTCTGGTGTCTCAGTGGGCAGTGAAGTAGAGGGATGGGTCTTTTAATGTTAATATAAGCACGCAATACTGTGTGTTAGTTTATAGGTCTTTTGTTGTTGTGTGATCCTTGACCCCCATTTGCAGAATTTATCCTTTTGGAGAACCTGACATGGAGGTATACAGTACCATGTGTCTTAGACTTGAAGATGGGAACTCGCCAACATGGGGATGATGCATCAGAGGAGAAGAAAGCCAATCAAATTCGCAAATGTCAACAGAGCACATCTGCCTCTATTGGGGTGCGACTTTGTGGCATGCAGGTACAGTAGAGATGCAACACAACTCCTCCGCATCTTTTGTATTGGTTGCATGTGGAGCTGTAGTGCTCATGTTTCTGTGTGACCTGCAGGTGTACCAGTCAGACTCAGGCCAGCTGATGTTCATGAATAAGTACCACGGCCGTAAGCTGACCCTTGCAGGCTTCAAGGAGGCTCTCTACCAGTTCTTCCACAACGGGCGTCGCCTGCGGCGAGAGCTGCTGTCCCCAGTGCTGCGTAGACTCCGGGAAATGCAAGCCGCCCTGGAGGCCTGCGAGTCCTACCGCTTCTACTCCAGCTCCCTGCTCATCATCTACGACGGAGACCCTCCCAGGACTCCCACTAGACCTAGACACCGCGGTGGGGAAGAAGGTGATGAGGATGAGCCGTCTGATGAGGAGGAGGAGGAAGACGAGGAAGAGGAAGGAGCCTTTGGTTTCCCTCGTTCCTCCTCAGCGGGTGGCAGTGCCAGTGTGGCCGGAGGGAGCAGCAACAGTGGCAGCAGTCGCTCATCCCACAGCACAGGAGAGGCCAGCAGCCCCGCGGTGGACGTGCGCATGATTGACTTTGCTCACACCACCTGTCGGCACTATGGAGAAGACAGTGTGGTGCACGAAGGCCAGGACAGTGGTTTCATCTTCGGCCTCCAGAACCTGATCACCATCATCTCCCAGCTGGAGGATCACAGTACTGACTGAGGCTGCACTGGCGCCAACATGGTCTAAATTTTAAGCATGGGAAGAGCTCACTGAGCTGAAACCCTGCTGCTTCAAGGTGCATCGTCCTTATGTCTACATGGGGGTCTGATCCTCCTCTGCTTGGAGGGAACCTCAGACACCTCTGGGGCAGAGGAGAGTCTGTGTGGTCGTCCCTGCGCGCTCTTTTACCTGCCAGAGGACAGGGCTGCCTGTGCCCTTACTTTGCACTTTGCTCTTTCTGAGACTGCTCCTTTTTTCTTTGTTAGACATGGTAGGAGAAATGTTGTATGAGACGGCAGTCTCTCAAACACAGGGACTCCTGTAGCATCCTAGGACCCTCCTCCCCCTCTTTTCCTCTGGTACAGTCAAGTTGCTTTATTGTTAAGTTCTCTCTGAGAGAGAAAGCGAGGCAGAGTTAATTGAAGCTCAAATGTAGTTCTAGGAGCCTGACGTGGTGCTTTACCTGTGATAGGACATACGTTTTGGGGGGGTTATGGATGGAGGTTTGGACTGACGGTCCCCAACAGCACAACACATTATTAGGGGGGAAGTTGGCTGTACAAGGTCATCAGCCTTGTAGCAAATGACAGCTTAAGCTTCTGAGGATATTTTGTGTTTTTATATTGGTGTCTCTTAAGACCCTCGTCACAAACATGGTTTGTGTTTCCACCAGGTGCTCGGATTTACACTTTTTGGTGGAAGAAGATTATTTAGATCTAGAAGAAGGGATTTGCCTTTTTTCAACAGCTGTTCTCCCCTGTACCTTTTTGCCTATAAACGAAAGACTTTTTGAAAAGGAGATAATATCCTTGTTTTGTCACTGTCTTTGTTTTCGTCTGATTTTCTCCTCTTCATTCCTGAAACTTTGACTAAACAAAGAGAATATATTGATTAAAAACACTAGCTACAAAGACTATATAAAGACTATTTATTTGAAAGGATTGTTTAAAATGGAAACATCTACATTCCATATTACCACTTTAAATGTTCTGTTCTGATACCGATTTTGATTTATTTTATTATTGCAAGAGCTGATACCTCTCTTGTATACCTGTGTGTTAACAGTGTCTTGGAAAATAAAGGCATTCATTTGTGGTAAAAGCTACTGTCTATCTTGTGTTCACTGATATTTTAATGACCTTGTCATCCTTCACCTTACATACTACAACTACAAACAACAATTTGGATTGTAAACCAAGGCATCTCTCCTCACACTACACACTGAAAGGAATGCAGGACATATTTTGTCAGCAACAGGAGGATTCAGTGCTTAAATTAATTAGGTATTGTATGGAGACATTACTGACTTAGAAGTACTATGAAATTTTTAACTCCCACCAGACCAATAGAAACAGTGGCAACATTGGGGAGCACCAAATTAGAACAGATAAACTCAGGTGCAGGCCTCCTTTGATTCTTTAGATCTTTTGTAATGCTTCACCTGGCAGAAGAAAGCTTACTGTACACACAACGGGGGGGAGAAGGTTTGTATGCTTGCTCTTGGATCGGATTAGATCACATCTCACCTGTCTTAAAGTCAGCTGTTTCTATCAAATAAAGGCAAAAAGCCCAAAAATAATCTAAAAAAAAAAAAGAGAGTAATGTATGCTCCCTCTAGATCATCCAGGTCCTCTGGCAGTGGCCTTTTATTTGTTCCTTGGGTGAGGACAAAGAACTACTGGGAGGCGACATTTAGTGTCTCTGGTCCTCTCATCTGGAACAGCCTGCCAGAGGAGCTGTAATCTGTAAACACCTTTTAAAGAAGATCTTAAGACATACATTTTTAGTTTAGCATTCCCTTAATCCATTTTATTTTAATCTACCCTTCTTCTGTGCTACACTGGTCTCTCTGTTCTACCATGTTTATTATTACCATTATTATTAATTACTTATTACTATATTGGTAAGCACCTTGTATTGCAATTTTACACAATGGCGCTATATAAATAAAGCCTGATTTGATTTGCTTGGATTGGATCAGAAAATTAGGTTTTCACAAAAATGCTTGAGACAGTGTAAACACAAAGATTGCAGACCTCACTGCATGCGTACGTCATCAGATTTCATTATTAAGCAGTTTAGTTGAGGTTTCTGGCCTGGTTGCCATTCAGCTGCGACATCGGTGCCTGATCTGCACTAGGACAGCATAGGGCTCAGATTATACACTTCAAACATGAAAAACTTCCATTAGAGCTGTAACGCTAAGCGGGAAGCATTACAAGGTGTTAGCCAGCAGCCACATGCACCAACAGCTCCAAAGCAACAACCTCAGGTGACCACTGTTCAACATACTGTATGCACCCTGAACTCCGTAGTGAAAGTTGTTGCCTGTCAAAATCAGCAGCTTTGTAGTCAGCCTAATCGGCTTTCCAGCACCGGAAAACACTCTGAGCTTAGGAGGGTTAAGTCCACGGAAACACTGGCTGTGTGGAAAGTATGCCTAGAATGCTGCATCACTTTTCAGCAACTTGGCACACCAGCATCACACGAAGGGTTGGGTTACTGATAACAGAAGAATGCATTTCTAAAGGCAAGATGATGTTGTAGATACAGCAGCAGATACACACTTTCAACCCTGGGCAACTGCATGACGTGTGAAATAGGGGGAGTAGGTAAAGAAACACTCAGAGGTCGCTTAGGTTGTTAAAGAATTCATATTGGGGGACAGTGGCGATTCTAAATAAAAATAGATATATTTTAAAAATGAAAGGTGATACTAGGTTTTCTAGTCTTTTTGGTGTTTGTGCATGTGCAATGACACTTATTTGTCAATATTAGCATATAGGACAAACTGGTCTGACTAATGACACCCATTAAACAAACTGCAGGCCCTCAGGGGCATCACGCAGCACTCGCCTGCCACAACCACACATCATCATTGCATCCACAGTTCACTTACGACTGCCTGGAACAGACTGACTCCGAGCCTTCAGATGACCCACATACCCGAGCTTCATGTGCAAGATTCAGTTACGAGATTATTCATGCATATATCAACCAAAAATAAGTAAACACCTAGACATGGGTGGATGAAGTGATATCAAATCCTGTTACGGCTGCACGTTACTTTTGATATTTGCGAAGCTGTATGTCACGCTTTTCCAGGATGTGAGGGGGTTTGGTGCAGTGAACACCATCAAAGGAAAGCGAAGGCAGAGACGGGCAGTTTAGGAGACATGATAGCATGAGGCATGAGATGAGAGGGATTATCGTTTCCTCTTTTCAGATCTAAAAACAAACAAACATTCCCGACTCATCTGCTGCCTGCTATAAAACAGATTTAGATGAATATGTTTAGCTCCAGTACGGCATAGACGCAATAGACTCAAGCTTGTTTGTAGGTTTTAATGATTAAGGAAATATAAATAAATATATTTGATTTAAGAAAGAAGACAAACTCTGTGCCCTGTGTATTGAGACATTTCTTCACTTGATTTGCTCATTGTTGTTAGTCTTTTTGCATTCCTTTGGATTAGTGGTTTTGTTTGTCTGTGTTGTGTCTGTGTTGTATGCATGCGGGTGTGCTGGTGTGGGACACAGACAGTTGCCTTGGTGACTGAACTGACTTTTATAACAGTGATACATTACTATGGCAACAGCACCAGTATTTTTAGCAGCTCTGCACCACAAAATGCAGGGGTGGCTTGGCCTCATTGCTCATACAAAAATATTTACATAACCTGAACAAATGACACCTGGCATAGAACTAAATTTAAGCTAATGTCATGCTGTGGAGTAAAATTGACCCAGAAAAGCATCCTTTTGTTTTCACTGTAAGTGTGATCAGACTGAATGTTATTGGATCAACGTAGTTTTGCAATGTACTAAAAGAACGAATAAAACCTGATTGACCCCAATAGCACATGGGAAAGTGTGAGTTATGATGTAAGAGCCGGTGTGATTAATCTTACTCTGATGATAGCGCATGAATGTAAAGTTCTTACGTGGAGGTACACACGCAGGTGTTTACTTTTGCGACAAGGAAGCCTGTAGTGTCTGAGGACATGATACAACAGTCACCACAGTTCAAAGGTTATTGAATTTCTTATCTGATTGTTTGATTGTCATTCTGGCTACCAGAGCCTCTCGGCCTGATTTAAAAGGTATTCAGTTGCAGACCTGCATGATCTCATGCTGCCAAAGAGAAGTCACTTCTCTGTGAAACCAACCAGTGAAATAGGATTTGAAAATCTGCAGTACAGCACATGCACTCTCAGTCTCCCTGCAGCAACAACAGAGAAGTGTATGGGAGCTTAACATAACCTAGACAGGAGCAAAAAGGCAGAAGGAGGTATGAGTTTGTGCCTTATAAAAAATATTTTGGTTCAAACAATGGACAGAGAAAGGTATCGCTGCTCTATGTACCATTCTCAAAGTTTGAAAATGTATGAGCTTTCAAGAACTAAAGGTGAAATATGATCCTAACATAGACATGAATGGTATAATTAAAATTATTGCAGATGCATACCACCAGGGCAGACCCTGTGTCATCTCAGCCTCTTACCAAGCCTCAGGGGAAAGCAGAGGAAGCTCAACGCTATACGTAAAAAACACACAGGAATCAGAGCTAAATATTGACATTTTAGATGAAGAATGGTACAAAATGCGTACAACACAATGCACTACTATTAACTCACAAGTATAGAGAGAGTTTAGTTGGATGAGTCTAACCAGGTTCTTCATTACACATCCCAGATCAGAAGCAGACAGCTAACCACCGAACAACCATGTTGGAGGCTCTGTGGCGACCTCGAGGCCAACCATACTCTGGAGTTGCACTAAACTAAAGCCCTTCTGGGAAAATGTAAATGCAACCATTAAAGACATGGGATATGCCATTCCAAACAACTGTGCTATGATGTACCTAGGGAGTATCAAAGAGGTCATTAAGAAGAGATAGATACCTGGCAAAACCTTTGCTCTAAGCCAGCACAAAAGCTATAACAAGAAAGTGGCGTAAAACTAATCCATTGAATAGCAATGGTTTGAGATTGTTCAAGAAATGTATTCAATGGAAAAACTGACTTACCAGCTGAGAGTCAAAGGTAATGTTTTTGACAGTAAATGGGATAAGTGGATAGTTTACATTAAACATGATGCCAAACAAGTAACATTTTACAGTTTTTCTCAGTCGCTTTGGTACATATCTCAGATCAGAATTGAAATTCTCAAAACTACCTGTTCAATTCTCACATCATTGTGTCACTTGTGCACATCAAAAAAGTAGTTTCTCATTTCTTTGAACAAGTTGCAAATGCTTTGGTACATCCATGCAAATGATTATGTACAATTCTCTGTTGTTTCCTACATTATCAGTTGCTTATGTCATGTTGATCAAAATGTATTATATTGGGTCTCTGTTGAATAGTCTCACCCCCCACAACATTTAGGCACAAGCTCGTAGCATAAGTCTTTACATGCAAAATGGTTGAACAAGTTATCATAATATGTCAAGCATATTTCTATACTTTCTATATTTCCATTAGACTTTTTTCTAAATCTGTCCTTAATTGGTAAATTGCTCCCAGGTGAATCTTGACTTTCTCTAACGAAGGTGCTTCTCATGAAGCATCAACTAGCAGGTATATATAGCCGGAGCAACAGAATGTTACAATGTTTGACAATGGAAGGACAAGGAATTGGAAGGGGTCAACAGCC
Source organism: Siniperca chuatsi (assembly GCF_020085105.1). NCBI lineage: Eukaryota > Metazoa > Chordata > Actinopteri > Centrarchiformes > Sinipercidae > Siniperca > Siniperca chuatsi. Next base: position 18,665,303 of record NC_058043.1, read on the forward strand.
AGAGAGAAGACGAAGAAGAGGAGTGAGGCTGCGTGGTGGAGGAGTTGGAAGGCAAAACCGAGGAAGGCAGAAGAGGCCGAGGACATATGCGCGTTCCTGATGAGATTAGAGCCACACTCGTAGACCACGTTCTCAATCATGGGCTTACAATGGCCGAGGCTGGTCGAAGGGTGCAGCCAAATGTTGGAAGAACAACTGTGTCCTCGATTATTCAGACTTTTCGTCGACAGAATAGGTATGTAATCTAACAATAGGCATTGTACACTGTACTTTCCTTACTAATTTTTTTTCCCACATAGGACTGCAAGACAAATTCACAGGGGTGGCAGAGGGCCCCTTGTGCCTCTTGTGTTCCTCCTTCTTGATGTTGCTGTCGCTCGGGATTGCCATATCTATCACCACTGCCTTCTTCTGCTGTTTGTTGATTAACACGATGTCTGGTTGATTAGCCATCACCAGTTTGTCAGTCTGGATCTGGAAGTCCCACAGGATCTTAGCTCAGTCATTCTCAACTACCTTAGGCGCTGTCTTCCATTTTGACCTTGGGACTTCCAGCCCATACTCATGGCAGATGTTCCTGTATACTATGCCAACCACTTGGTTATGGCGTTCCCTGTACGCTGTTCCTACCTGCATCTTACACCCTGCTGTTATGTGCTGAACTGTCTCAGGGGCATCTTTGCACAGTCTGCACCTGGGGTCCTGTCTGGTGTGGTAGGCCCCAGCCTCTATTGATCTTGTACTGAGTGCCTGTTCTTGTGCTGGTAGGATTTCTTGATATCAGCCACGTCTTCCATGGCAGGGTGTGTGTGGGGGCGTATATAATTATATGACATGTGTGTGGTCCTAACACACAACATCCTCATATGTTCAAAGACTACGATGTCACAGCCTATTATGCAACCCTCCTTGAACAGGTCAACAGATCGATCAGATAGCACACAGCCACCAGGAGGAATAACATGACAGTTGATCAGTGGAGGAATTTATGATATAATAAACCTGAACACACTATGTCCTTACAACTGTTGGCCCATTTTCATATCAGGCCAGTTGTATCACAGTTTTACTTCTATATCAGTAGTAAACCTGCTGGCACTGTCTTTATGTAGAGTCTTATCACCTCTTTAACCTTTGTCCCTGAGGGCTTAACATCAGCTGAAATTTATAACCTTGCAAGGGAGCTGCTATGTGACTAGATAGATAGATAGATAGATAGATAGATAGATAGATAGATAGATAGATAGATAGATAGATAGATAGATAGATAGATAGATAGATAGATAGATAGATAGATAGATAGATAGATAGATAGATAGATAGATAGATAGATAGATAGATAGATAGATAGATAGATAGATAGAGAGGGAGGAAAGAATTATCTTGACTTCATTTGCCTCAGTTCTGCAAGACTTAAAGAGCTATTGTTGGCCAAAGCAGCACAAAAACAGTATATGTCACTGATTTTTTATCAAACCTCATGTGGTGAACAAGATAAAGGAGCCCTGAATCATTTTGAGGTTACATACACAGTATATGTACAGACAGGGCAGAATATTTGCTGATTCTGTCTGTTTTCCTTTGGACAGGACCAAATGTGGGCTGGGATTACATAACTCATTGGTGTTGTCACAGAATATTTTGTTTTATTTCTCAGCAGCTGCCATCAGGGGTTATGTCAGCTGTTCTCAAAGTAAATTTATATCACGAAATCCACAAGCGTGAACACATAGTCTATTTCACATATTGGGTGATAAATGAAAGAAAAAAAACAACATTAAGTGTCTAAGTAATGTGTCATTTCGAAGCGTATAAGGCACTATATTCAAATGATAATGTAAACAAAAAAATTAAACTGCATAATCGCATTATAATTTTCCACATATGTATGTGTTATGTGAGTAAAAACTGAAATGAAAATGCAATAATCCAGTTTTCAGTTTCATTTTCACATACTTATATGGGCATTCTATGACTATATTAAAATGAAAATGGAAAAGCTGTTTGACATTTAATTTTCAAAATTGTAACCTGCTGTATTTGAAAATGAAAATGAAATATAAACAATGTAACCTGATTTTCCATTTATGCAAGCAATATTTAAGTCAACATGAAAATGACATTTTCTAACAATTTGAAAATGAAAACATGCATTTGACTTAACCTGCTGTACAGTGGACAATATTCAAATGCAATAAGCAAAACAGCACTCCCAGTCTTTGCATTTACATTTACATGTCACCACACTCTTTTGGGGTCAACATGAAAATGAAAACTGTCAGTGCTCTCATTAAAGCCGGTCTTCAGTTTGGACTTCACTTGCTTGAACATCTGCTGCTTTGCTCATGTGCGTGGTCCTCTTATGGCATAAAGGCGAGAAGGCAGCCGGGCCTCACTGACTGCTGGATTACTGTACAAAAACACAACTTTATAACTGTATTCACTGATTTTGGTGAAACACATACTTTTCATTGTCACTTTGAAAATTAAATGTCAAACAGCTTTTCCATTTTCATTTTAATATAGTCATAGAACGCACATAAGTATGTGAAAATGAAAATTGGATTATTGCATTTTCGTTAAAATTTTTACTCAAATAACACATTCATATGTGGAAAATTATAATGCTATTGTGGAATTACATTTTCGTTTTCAAGTTTACATTATATTTTGAATATAGTCCCATATACGCTTCCATAGTTGCCATTGACAAATTCTATTCAATTCAAGTTTATCATACAATAGCACACCATCTCGACTAGGGCTGAAACAAATATTTATTGTAATTATTGATTGATCTTCCAATTATTTTCTTGATTGATCTATGAATTGCTATGGTCTATAAAGTGTCAGAAAACAGCTGGGTAGTGTTCTAGCACAGCACCCAAATACACAGTTTACTGTCACATAAGACAAAGACAAGCCGCAAATTCTCACAATTAAGAAGCTCGAAATGTTGTTTTTTGATGAATGACCAAAACGATTAATCGATTGGAGACCTGGAGATATAAACTCACCATCAGATTTTTATGTAATCATACTCTGCTGGAGTTTAATCTGCTCAGGGAAAATAACAGATGTGGTATGGTTTGCAGTCAGTTGTGAGACAGGAGTGGATAGTACAAATACATTCACTTGAATTAACTGTGTTCACTTATTGTGTGGTTAGCAACCAAGAGCACAAGTACATGCTATGTGCACCAAGCTTCCATGCAATACCACCTGTTTCCTGAGGATGGGGAATTGAATTTTCCTATGCCACCTTCTGGTCTGACTGGGCACCAACATGTCAGTCCAAAATTTCCCACAGGTGTTCAGTTGGGTTGAGATCTGGTGACTGCATATATGATTCCCATTATTTTCATAATCATCAAATCATTCAGCAACCCCTTGTGTCCTGTGGATTTTCATCCTGGAAGAGACCGCTCCCACCATGATAGAAGTGTTTCATCCCAGGATTAAGGAGATCAAACCGAATAACTTTATATTGATTTGCAGTGACCTTTCCCTCTAAGGGGACAAGTGGACCCAAATCATGCCAGGGAAATGTCCCCCACAGCATAAAAGAGCATTTGAAAAGAGAAGCCCTTTCTCGGCCAGTCAAACCACCCATTAAGATGTGGGGAAAGAAGATATTTGTATCCACATTACAGCACACGTACACTCATTATCCCTGCAGCAACCGCAAGTGTATGAGTATGTGTGCTTAAAATAACCCAGACAGGACAAGACAGGCAGAGAGAGCTACGAGTGCACAGCGCATACTCTGGAATAATCTGGATTAGCCTGATGACAACAGTCCAGTTAAAGACACTTAACTCTTGCAGGTTTACATTGTGCCTTGTCACTCATGCCACATTCTCCTGTCCGTGGGATTGTTTTGGTTCTCTGCTGGTTAAAACATGGCTGCATTAATCCTCCTCACATACATTTTCCACTACATATGTGCCTGAAGTAATTGCAGTGCCCGTGGATGGATTATAATGAGTGTGTCTGTGTGTGGGTGGAGGAGGTGTGTTTCAATGGAAAGTCCTCAGCAGCTGTGCAACACACTCTCATTCATCTGCAGCACATTTATGTCACTGGATACCGTTTAATTACTGTAATTAAGATGATAGCAGTGAACACTGACAATGGTTTAATATCATTGCTCATTCATTTCTCTTGAAGGAATTTTTCAGCAGGTTGTCTTGCTTTTAAAAGACACAGCAGGTCTTCTTCTTCATTGTGTGTTGTATTGTTTAGAGTGATGTTTTAGAAATATTTTATCTATTCTGTTCAGATAAAGTTGTAGACCTCTGTTGATTATCTTTAAATTGTGCTTATTGAAGCTTTTGTGGTAACTAAGAGACTTAGCTTAGCTG